>NC_056726.1:680780260-680957760 GCF_019279795.1 Protopterus annectens | reverse complement strand
GAAGTGATACCCAGGGTAAACCTACGATCTCCCATCCACTCATCAAGATTCCTCTTGAAGAGAGTCAATGAGGGACTCTGCCTAACCTGGACTGGGATTTTATTCCAGAGTGAAGGGAGCCTCTGGGTTATGAATCTGTCCCTCCAGCATGTCCTATTTATTTCAGTGCTGAGGTTTAAGTCCCTCGACCGCGTAGCTCAATGGGATTTGGATTTTCTGAGGTGCAGCATGTCCATTAATTCCGGGTTGGACATGGCTTTATACGTCAGGCACAGATCGCCTCTGAGCAGGCTGTATGCCACTGAGTAGAGCTGGAGTTTCTTTAACCGGGCAGCATATGGCATTTGTTTGAGCCCCTTGATCCTCTTGGTGAGGTACTTTTGGGGTCTTTCCAGTTGCTGCAGGTGTCTGGTAAGGTACATCCCAAAAGGGGCATTGTACTCAATTATGGGCCTGATGAGGGATGAGTAAAGAGGCATGATGACCTCCCCTGATTTAGATGTGAATCCCTTCGTGATTAGGTGGGCTATATAAAATGTTTTTCTAACCGCTTTGGCCACGTGGATGTCAAATGAGAGATTGCTATCAACTTGGGTCCCCAGGTCCCTAATTACTTCTTCTGTACTTAATGGATTACCACCTATGTGGTAAGTTGTGGGCACTTTGTTTTTGCCAAAGGGGATGACTATATACTTTTTGGCGTTTAGCTTGAGGCCATGGCTCTGGCACCAGTTGTCTGCTTCTATGAGGCCCTTTTGGAGGATGCTTGTGTCAGCTGGAGAGTCTATTATGGTGCCCAGTTTGCAGTCATCTGCGAACTTGGTCAGCCACAGTCCTTCCATGTTGGCCTGTACCTCCGAGAAATATATACCGAACAAAACAGGTCCCAAGACTGAGCCTTGTGGGACGCCACTTGTAACTGGTTTGGAGTATGACATAGCTCCAGCTATTCTAACCATGTGGGTTCTGTCCTTGAGCCAGTTTGCAACCCATCTAGTAACATAGGGGTTTATATTTAAGCTGGTGAGCTTATCTATAATGCCCGAGTGGGGTATTGTATCGAAGGCTTTTGCGAGGTCCAGGTAGGCTGTGTGGACCACCTTCCCCTTGTCAATGGCCTTGGTGACTGTTTCAAAGAAATTGACCAGGTTTAAGAGGCAGGATCTGCCCTTAACAAAGCCGAACTGGGTAGGATCCAGTGTCTGTAGGTCCCCAATATCTTTATTTATAAGGTCCATGATGATCCTTTCAATAGCTTTGCAGACGAAGCTAGTGAGACTTATGGGGCAATAGTTTCCAGGATCCATTGAGGCACCACCTTTGTGGAGAGGGACTACTGTTGCTGTACGCCACTCTTTGGGTACATATCCTGTAGTTAGGCTGAGACTGAACAGTAGTTTTAGGTTTGGGTTTAGCTCTTCTTAGAGTTCATGTAGGATGCAGCCCGGGACACCGTCTGGTCCCATTGATGCTGTGTTTCTTGCTTTGGAGAGGGCAGCTCTTACCTGAGCATCTGAGATGTCAGGGGGGCAGCACTCTGCTGGGATAGATATTAGCCCTTTTGGTGGGGAGGGGGGGGGAGAAGTTTGCGCTTAACCTGTCAGCTAGGATGCTGGCAATGTCTGTGGGTTTGGTGTATTTTTTGTCATTTTGGACTAATTCTGAGCATATCTGGGAATTCCGACCCAGGTTCCTAACATAACTAAAGAAAGCCTTGTGATTATCCTTAGTGTCCTGTGCAATTTTTCTCTCGAAGCTGGCCTTAGACAATTTTATGAGTGCCCATAGTTTTTTGCTAATACTGATCAGAGATGCCTTCCCTTTTTGGGATTTTGCTGTGTCATGTAGTAGCTTCCTCCTTCTATTTTATAGTTTGTTTATGGCTGGGGTCCACCAGACAGGACGTCTGCCTTTGGAGGATTGGGTCTTGGTTTTATTTGGGATTGCATGATCCATGCATTCCTGAAGGTGTTCATAGAATGCGTTTATAAAGGATTTTGTGGTCTGGGCAGTATTATCCACAGGCCCGGGGGCTTTGAAGGATTCCACCTCGGTTTTGAGGAGTGTGAAATTTGCTTTAGAGAAGTTTTTCACTGTGGTTTTCTGGGCATGGGGTGGGGTCGGGATGTGAATATCCAGTGAGATTAGTTTATGGTCTGATCTTACCAGTGAGGGATACACTTTTGGTCTGGAGCATAGAGTCACCATGTTGGTGATGATCAGGTCCAGTATGTTTTCCCCTCTTGTGGGAGTGGTAACAAGTTGTTCCATAGCATTTGAGTTTTTAAATTCTAGGAACCTTTGGGCTGGGGTGTTGGAGCTAGAGTAATGCTCCCAGTCTTTGGTTGGGTAGTTGAAGTCACCCAATATAATGGTGTTTTGAGAGATCTTCATATTTTCCAGTGTTCTCAGGAAGGCCGAGTGGGGTTCCTGGGTTTGGGAGGGTGGTCTGTAGCAGGCTATAAACTGGAAGGCAGTTTTACCCACTGTTAGTTGCACATGGATAGTCTCTGATGCTTCGTGCTGTGCCACGAACCTGGAGTTATGGATATCTTTGACGAATATTGATACTCCCCCTCCTTTTGTGGTTCGGTCCAAGTTTTGGGGCCGAAAAGCATGGTATGAGGTATAACCTGGTAGTGCTGGGGTGCTCTCAAGAGCCTTGAACCAGGTTTCTGTTACTGTACAGATATCGATGTTCTCCATGCTAAGGAGAGTTTCGAGTGCGTTCATCTTGAGGTTTAGACTTCTGACGTTGAGTAGCATTACTCTTAGTTTCTTATCCCTTGTGATACCTATGGAGGTGGGTTTGTCTTTTGAGCCTTGCCTAAAAAAGGCACTATGGGGGGTAGCAAGAGCCTTTGCCAATATCCGAAAGCCCAGGGGTGACATGTGCAAGCCATCCCTAGCGAAGCATCGTGGCTTGTCGAGCATGTCATCCCAGGCTGACAGGCATTGGATCCCCTTTGAATGACACCAATACTTAAGCCAATCGTTGAAATTGATAATCTTGTCTTCATACTGTGGCATCATTCTTGGTGAGGGTAATATGCTACTCAAGGTCAGGGTCATACCGGCCTGGGCTACATGCTTAGAGAGCTCCTCTATGTCTCTTTTCATGTAGTCCAGGGAGGTACGTCTCAGGTCATTCACACCAGCATGGACAATGACTGAGTCATATTTGTACTTGTCTTGGAGTGACCTGAGTGCTTGTGTTATGTGGCGGATCCTAGCGCCCGACAGGCAGCTCACCGTGACCTTCTCCTTGTTCAGCCTGGTGAGCGGGACGTCAGTGTGCCTGATGATAGAGTCACCTATTACAAGTGTATCAGGTGTGTTGTTTAGCCTTAAGGGCTGTGACTGTTCGCACACTGGCTTTGTGAGCTATGTGTTGCACGTGTTTTGTTTTGGGGTAGCGGTTGCTTGGGTGTCTGCTTTGGAGGTCTCTGCTGCTTAGGCAGATTTTTATTTAGAGCCTCCAAGTATGTTTTTGTGTGTTTATGTGTTTGGTTTGCTGTCATGGTAGGTCTATGTGAGACTGGAATTGTAGTGAGTGTGGTTTCCTTCTCCTCCTGACTGGTTACGCCAGTACTGAGTTGAGAGAGCTTAGCCTCCAGTTTGGCTATATGGTTGCATCTCTCACATGTTTTGGAATTTGTTGGGAGGGGGAGTGGGTTGTCTGTGTACATTAGGCAGTTGTAACATTGCCTCAAGATTCCCAGGTTCACCAGCTGGACCGGAGAGGAGATTGACAACTGACCTTTGGACATGCTAGAATAGTTTTGGGAATTCCTTTATAATTGAAAAAAAGGGCCAATGCGGAACAAGTTACTCAAGGGGAGTTTGTGAGGGTGTAGTGCTTTTAATTTTTTAGCGCTGACTTATATAATTGCTTTAGTGAGCAAGTGCTAGGCTTTAGCATAGGAATAGGGTGTTTATTATGTGAACTAGATCAGTTCCAAGGCTCAAACCCAAATAAGCGGCGCTGCTCGATGCTGCGCTATGCACAAAATCACGCAAAGCCGCGCTACAGTGGGTTTTATACAGGTGGACTTGAAAGAGCTAGAAATTGGCCCAAAACAGCCAACAGACTACCAGATTCCTGCACTGGGAACACTCCTCCAGGGACAGATAGGCTGCTCCAAGCTCCCCACTGCCACTGGTGAAAAAAGAAGCCTCCCTCTATCCAAGAAAGGAAATGGCAACACAGAAACTTTCCAAAAGTCCAGAATACAGCAAAGCCTGTATTTGGACTACTCTAGGTCAGGAAAGACGGGAAACAAGGATAACTTTTTTTTTTTTTTTTTTTTGCAACAAACAGCAGGAAATTGCAATAAATATGTAACACAGGCTAGCGCACTTGAGTGTGTAGCCTCAACAAGTAAATGCAACAAACAGGACAAACTTTAAAAGTGCAGGTGCAAAAACAACTTTAGACAGTTTAAAACAGTTTAAGAAGCAAAAATATTTGCAGTTTAGCTAGATCGGACAGTCGCCCAGGTAGTAGCAGGAAAAAACACTTTTATCAGGTTAGCAGTCGCTCTTTTAGCCTCTCTGCTGCTAACACCCCTCTGCAGAACCACGAGGAGCTTGGCTGAGTAGTAACAAGCACAAAAACCTCGCCAAAGCGGGTTTTATACAGGGGGATTTGAAAGAGCTAGAAATTGGCCCAAAATGGCCAATAGACTACCAGATTCTTGTGCTGGGAACACTCCTCCAGGGATAGATAGGCTGCTCTAAGCTCCCCACTGCCACTGGTGAACAAAGAAGCTTCCCTTAATCCAAGAAAGGAAATGGCAACACAGGAACTTTCCAAAAGTCCAGAATACAGCAAAGCCTGTATTTGGACTACTCTAGGTTAGGAAAGATGGGAAACAAGGATAATTTATTTGTTTTATATATATATATATATATATATATATATATATATATATATATATATATATATATATATGAAACAGCAAGATATGAATATACATGTATGAATACATTTGCAGATATGTCAGTATATATTAATGTAAATAGATATAGATATATATATGTTACAGTAAATATACACATGTATATACTTAGGTTATGTTACAGCAGTTACGGGTAACATGTTTAGACCTGGCATATGTTGGTGGGAGGTCCACTCAACAAATGTCTACTTACCACCCCCCCAGCTAGGCCGGTGAGACATACAGACTCGCAATAAAGGTAAATACAACACTGCTTCCCAGACCAACGGCAGGAAACTACCAGTGGGAGAGATCTACAAGGTCTACACTTTAAACATGGACAGCAACGTCCCTTGTGGGACACCAAAAATTTCGTGCCTTCAGCCAATCGGAGTAACACAGTTACGACCAGGATGTAGCTGTACATGGAATAGTAGGTTGTGCAAGCCTGATAACACATGAATTGAGACAACGTACGACATGTGTCCCGACACGGAGAGAGTGAGCAGTGTGTAGGGGTGTGTTCATATCCCACCAGAATCCACCTGCGTCCACAGTAAGGATGAGTGCTGTAGAGTAGTGGCAGGTGGGGGAACTATGGGTATGCGATTATGGGGCTAGGCGTGCAGGTGTTGGCTGGCAGACACATATTATGGACTGCCCCATGGGCGTAAGTAATACTCCGATGTGGGTATAGCAGACGCCCATACTTCCCAAACTTTAAGAGCACATCTACTGGACAGTCCGTAAACCATTGGGGGAATACATAGGGACCATATCATTGAACTGTCCCCAATTACCAGGGACGTCCGTGATTACGAATCAGAATCTTAACACAGTCCCAACTAAACCATCCTAGAACTAGTGATATTAGGAGGAAAGGTGGCGGAATACATGTAATGAATAATAACAACATGTAGGAGTCATAAACTGCATGCACCTCAGACAATGTGTATGAATATATATGTGCTCTTTGTCCATCAATGTGTCAGGTTAATAGCATCAACCTTCTAAATGTGTCCCTGAGATCGTTATGCAGTGTCCCTGATTCAGTGTTTATTCTTCCCCATTCGTATGAGAGGTCTGATAGAGAAAGCGCATGTTCCACTGACTGACTTAGAAAGTTGATAGAATAATAGGTTTGGGGTTACTACCTGCCCACCTTTGCGAGGGACACTCCCCTGTGGGCAGTTGTGTCCTGCATTATAACTGTAATCAAGGCAAATGTCCTGTGATTTAGGGCAAAGACTATCTATATTGTCTGTAGTAGTAGCATAAAACAATTATGTTCCTCTGAAACACCTAAATGTTATAGGTAACAGTATAAGCAACTATAATGCTACAAGAGTAACCTTTTATTTAGGCAAAACAGTGAAGTGCACCCCTTTCTACTGGCTGTGGGTGTGTTGCCCTGCAAAGTCTGACATCTCTACATACAGGTCCTATAGGGTTGCCACCTTTCCAAATGGCCAGAGTGGGACATGTTCTGCAGAAATGTCAGACATTCTAGGACTAAACATACCTACAGCCGTCCATAGTACAGGATTACACTTATTTGCACAAATAAAAGCTTACTCTAGTTGCATTTGAATTGCGTATGCTACTTCACATAACATATAGAACTGTCATATGTAAAATAACTGTTGTATGCAATTATTAATGAAACGTAGAATATAATAACGTCCTGTAATCTGGACATGTGCTATGTCTTGATTATTTTTGCACTGTCCCTTGCAAAGTGGGACAGGTGGTAACCCTAAAGTCCTACCTTGGCAAATTGAGAAGGTGGCAAACCTATAATAGGTATGCGGTAGCATGACCCGTCCGATGGATGTGGCTACCACAACCCAACTGCTTGTTTATAATGCAGGGTCACGGTTCCCATGTATCAGCCAGATGGGAGCAGAGTATATGCGGGACACACAAATATGATTAATTCACTGAACAGGCTGCTGATTCCATAAAGTCGAACGCCATGCTGTCACCTAATGGGCAGCCATTCCTGATACTGTAGTCATGTAGTCCGATGTGATAGGCATTACAAGGTGGGAGCAGATTGTAAGAGGAACACACAATTATGAATGATTCACTGGACAGGCCGCTGATTCCGTACAGTCGAACACCATGTGGTCACCTAATGGGCAGCCATTCCCGATACTGTAGTCAGGAGTGGCCTTAGGTCAACTGGTGCGCTAGGCAGAGGGCACAATAGCTCCTCCCACCACACCACTCAGTGCCCCCATCCTGGTCTACCTACACCAAATAAATACTAGTAACGTGCCCCCACTAAAGCGGTGCCCTAGGTGGCTGCTTAGTTGGCTTATGCCTAAGACCGGCTATGACTGTAGTCATATAGTCCAATGTGATAGGCATCACAAGGTATGCCTAAGAGGAACACATGAATATGAATGATTCTCCGGACAGGCCGCTGATTCTGTACAGTCGAACCCCATGCCATTGCCTAATAGGCAGCCATTTCCGATACTGTATTCATGTATTCCAATGTAATAGGCATCACAAGGTGGGAGCACATTGTATGAGGTACACACAAATATGATTGTGTCACTGGACAGGCCGCTGATTCCGTACAGTTGAACATGATTCTGTCGCCTAATGTGTGGCCAATCCCGATACTGGAGTCATGTAGTATGATGTAATAGGCATCACAAGGTAATATTGTGGTCCTCGCTCACACCCAGGGGTGTGAGTGACAGATGCAAGCACCAATGCTGGTGCATTAGCAAGTGCGGGATCGAGCTGGTGTAAGTGTGTTTGGCTACCAGTATGCGAGTATTGCATTGCTCAAGCAATGTAGAGGCTAAACTAGCATAAGAGGCTGTAACCAGAGGATATCATACAGCGCAGTCATTCAACAGTATAGGAATGTATCCCATCATGTAGATTTACATGTGAGTGTTTATGTCCAGCATATAGGTACATACATATATAGAGATGTATCAGGGACATACCATGTGGCAACAAAGTATTACAAACAAATGAAACGGGAAACACCAGCGACCCCTGTATTATGTAGTGGTGTTGCTCTATTTGATCACAAGACTCCCTCAGACAGACATGTCAGTCATACACGCAAATAGTTGTACATTGGCCGTAAACATCACTCTGTGCATGTAATGTACATTAACACAACAGTACTTGTCCAGTCATTATGTGTGAACAGTACTCCTGCAATGTGCTGTGTGCAACATCATCATCATGATAAAGGTAAATGGAATAACCATAGAGGGACTGGTAGTGTTTTGTGTACAATGGGGTCGTCCTCCTCACATGTACTTGGACCATGTAGGAGTGATGTGCATACCAGGGCCGTGCGCTTGAGGGACAGTGGTGAGGATAACGGTAGCATGTTATGATGCATATTACAAGGGTTTCATGTGTCCAGTGAGCACGTGTGTGTAATGGACAGCTATGTATAGAGCAGATGGTGTCCTAGGAGCCAAATGGCCTTATGTGTCCATAGGTGAGGGTCAGATGTTGGGGAAGGAGTGTAGGTATGGCCGTGGAGGATAGGTAGGAGCACAGAAATGACAGCATACAGGGTTGGTATATGACACATGTGGGGGGGGTGGGGATGGGTCTTCGGCATTCAAAAGCCCATGAGAACAGTGGGACAGAGGTCTCCAGCCATGGGCAACTGCCACTGCACATATCCAGGTGCAAAGGAGGCAGTTCTGGGGGCTGTCCAGCATCACCCTGTTAATGTGTGTTAGAAAAATATGTATTAATGTATATGTTTAGTGCTTATTAGAAGCTAAAAGGGTTAACACATTTCATTCTATTTTATGTACAGCTTAGTTTTGTATGAAACTACAAGATGCTTTATAAAAAATGCAATATGCTTTCTGAAACTGCAAGATGCTCTCTGACCTAGTATTTGCTAGCACAGCAAAATTCATGTTTATGCTTTTTGGAAATTTACTTAGAAGCAGGTGATTATCTGCTAGGTCAGGAAAATAATGAATAGAACAATACTGTTTTCTATAATGTTATTGAACTTGAACAATCAGCTCTGTTCATGTTATGAGAACATGCACAGCTGCAGAAAAGATAGATACAGTTGAACAAAGACTGCTTGAAGAAATTAACTATAATCTGTACTTGCTTTGTGCTCGAATTAGCCATAGTACCTTGAGTGGTAACATTGCATAGTGAGAAGTTGTATCTAACCGGTGGTCTCCAAGGCCACGTTGTTTTTCTTAGGAAGTTTTTTTGTAAACTTGATATGCCAGCAGAAAATCATGGACAAACAGCTGCTATGAAATAATATTGAAAGAACTTGTGATTTATTATGTCAGCTTAGTAGGCAATGTCTTGTAAGAAATGTATAAGAATGGCTTCACTTCCTGATTCTAGTTAGACAAACTCTGTATTAGTACGTTTTTGTCTCCTTGCTGCAATATTAAAGTACCTTAACCTGAACCGGCCACATGTTGATCTTTTTGAAGTTGTTTTTCCTTTGACAGATTGGACCTTCGGACCGGAAACTCTCACTTCGCCTCAGGTCAGATGGGCCAGATGGCATGAAACTGTACGGGGAAGAGACCACATCGGTTCTTCTGCTCTGAAAGACCTCTGACTGAATTGTCATTCAAAAGAGGCCAGCCACTTTTCTGATCTGTGACTGGAGGATGAGTTAACGGTTTTTCCTTGAACCAGGCGATCAATCACGGAGGCTCAGGTAAGGTGAGATTTACCTTTTTTCTGTTTTAGATCAGGGACTTGATTTGTATCATTTCTCAGGAGATTTGTCTTGTACAAGTCAGGGACAAGAAGATTGCAGTCTTGTCATAGATCAGGGAAACAGAATAGGTAAGGCAGTTATTCTAGATAAACTGTGAAAAACAGAAATCGTGGTACCATTTGAAAATAAGAAGGGTTACGTAACATTTTAACAGTTAGAACAATATGGGAAATAGGTGCACAAAAAGATGCCAAGATCCACCGTTAACTGAAGATGCAAAATATATGCAATAACAGCGTGCCGACAATGTTAGGTACTATACAAAATGGGTTAATAAATATGAATCTGATGGCAAATTAGAAAAATCCTCACTTATTAAACTTGTCAAACAGCTTAAAACTGACGCAAAAGGTCAGGTGAAAAAGCAACGTCAATTAGGCATTCCTCAGGCACACAGGTGGATTGAGGAAGCAAACCGTAAGGAACAGAAAAGTAATAATTCAAAAGCTATGTTTCTAGATAAAGAGGACAATAATTTGGTAATAGCATCAGCCCCTCTGCCCCCTCTGCTTCCCTTACCAGAATATGAAGCGAGTGGACAAGCTGGTCCACCTCCGCTATACCCGGCTGTCTCCGCGAAGCCAAGACCGTTTGTCAGAGATCCCGTCGAGACTAGGTCTCGAGCACGTAATTTAAGAGGGGATACTGAGTTATATAAAAGGAAAAAAATTCACGAGCTATGAGTGAAGAAGAGATATGTCCACTCATAGAAGTACCAAATCCTCAGGCAGGACAAGAAGGGCAGGATCCAACTCTCCTGGTATATAGACCGTGGACACCGGAATTACTCCAGAAAGCCACAGAGGGAATTCCCCATCCAAAAGTTAATTTTAGAAAATTCTTAGAAGACTTACAGGGCATGAGGTTAAGTTATCATTTAAATGGAAAAGAAGTAGAAAAAGTAGTTAGACAAATCATAGGTCCAGATTGGCACATGATCAGTGGCAACTGGAATCCCCGTGAAGCAGAACATAAGCCACTCCCACATAGCAACGCAGAACTGGATAACAGAGTGAAAGGTCTAACAGATCAAATCTCTGAGAAATGGAAGCCTAGGGCAGACTGGACTTGCATTAATCAATGCATCCAACAAGAAGGTGAAACTGTTGACAGATATTATGCTAGATTATTAGAGTGTTTTAATAACCATTGTGGAATGAAGGTACCTGAAGACCAAACACATGATTCCCCGTATGAGCAGCAGCTAAAGAATGCGTTTTTAAAAGGCAGTATTTTGCCTATAAGCAGCTTTATTACAAAGCACATGGCAGACCATCGTACAAGTAGATTACAGTCACTACTTGAATATGCTAGACATGCCAAAAGGCATTTTAACAGTAAAAAGAAAAAGAAAGCCCAAGTATTTTCTGTAGAAGATGGAGCAGAAGTTTATGTAGTACAGTCTGGAAAAAGGGGCAAGAAAAATGCCCAAGGAAACAAACAATCTGATAAGCAATCAGAGGAGTTTGAAGAGAGAAAGAAAAGGGGTGAATGTTTTAAGTGCGGAAAAAAGGGACATTTAGCAAGGGATTGCAAGCAAAACAAGAAGGTAGCCATGGAAGATAAGGAGGGTGAGGACTGACTATATGATAGTCAAGAATCACTAGAAGGGAATAACCAAGAAAAGACAAATGCAAATGTGATAGAGGGAGTAGACGATGTGATAGAAGAAATAGAGGAAGTGCAAGAAATCGCAGATAATGAAGAAAGTGAAATTTTAGACTTAGCATTATTGAGCCTAGAGCTCTATTTAGCAGACACGAAACTGGAAGTTACACTTCTGGTAAAGGGGAGGGAAGTAAAATTTCTGTGTGACTCAGGGGCATCACGGACCCTGATACATCCTTCCAAACTACAAGAAAATTCAGAATCATTTGATTACATATTAGTGAAAGCAGCTAATGGACAGCTGTATCGGGAGCCACTCTCCCATAACATAGCAATAACTGACCCTGTTTCAGGGATGACCCAGAAAAGCAAAGTTGTTGTTTCTGCAAAATGCCTGGTAAACCTTTTGGGCAGAGATCTTATGCAGATATTTGGCATAGCAGTAGTTCTGACTATGCAGGGTATGGAAACACAGCGACAAATGGATACTTTTGTGGTGCGACCGGAGGGCGAAACATTTTATTGGTACAGCCAGGACTTGGTCACGACTGGTCCAGGGGCAGTAACCAAAGAACTGATGAACATAGCCATCAGTAAGTCCCCCTCCCTTGACACTGATAAACAGCATTTGTTGCACTGTACTCCGTATTAATGTAGCACACCAGGACCTGATAAAGAATATGAGCAAGAACTGTTTAGAAACCATGCAAACAGATTAGTATTACGTAATCTGTACTGGGACACAGAAGGGAACAGTATAGTTAGCTGTTCATTGCCCCAGGAATTCTTTGCACTCTATAAATCTAATCGATTACAATATGTTCGTTTGACTAAGGACAAGAATGTAAAATGGGCAGACCTAGGAGAAAAAGTCACAAAGTGGGAAAAACAGAGGGAGTTACAATTGTCAGAACAGGGAGTACAGAAGCAGAAGTTAAATTGGATAACACAGACACACCCAGCTGTACACTTGCAGTCTATCGAGGACAGCTGATTAGCACTCTTACTAGAAGAGGAAGAAAATGCCTTACAGAGCATACCAGAAACTCTCTGGTCAACAGGGAAATCAGATGTAGGACTAATTCGTACAGCAGGACTAGTTACTATCATGCCAAAATCAGCATTTAGACCACAAAAGAGACAGTATCCCTTAAGGAAAGATGCAGAAGTAGGAATCAAACCTATAATAGCAGCTTTACTTAAGGAAGGAGTACTGGTAGAATCTCCCAATTCACCATGTAACACACCCTTATTTCCTGTCAGAAAAGCAAATGGAGAATGGTGTATGGTCCAAGATTTACAAGCTGTAAATGATGCAGTAATACCTAGAGCACCTACGGTGCCAGATCCACACACCTTATTGAATGATTTGAAGCCTCAACAGAAGTATTTTTCTATGGTAGATATTAGCAATGCGTTCTTTTCGATACCGATACACCCTGACAGCCAACATTTTAAACTGTGAGCTTTGGCCGGTTAAGACCTGCATGCTATCAACTTGAATGCATAAGTGAAGCTAAATAACTTTTATCTGCACTTTTATCAAATAATACACGATTTTAAGTAATTTGTTTGTGTTGCATTGAGGAATATCTAGCTGGAAGCTGTGACTCTGTTTTTCAGTAGGTTCCTGCCCACTCTCCCTGTTTTTGTGTTGGTGTTAATCTTGGTGGCTTTGAAACTGCCCGCCTCTCTTGTAAATTTGCACTTGGATACTCCTCCTGGGCCCATCTCATTTGCTCACTCAAAAAAAAAAAAAAAAACTGTATCTGCTTTTACTGTATTTGTGTTTCTTCCTACTTTAATTTGCTTTTGCGTCATCTTAAAAGTACTCAGTTGTATTTATTACTGCTTGGTATAACTCACTCTAAGCCTTTTAGTTTAAGCACTTGGGCTCAGTCCAGTTGTTTTACATTAGGAAGGTTTGTGGCCTGCACTGTGGTGGCAGGACAGGTAGCTTACATCCTTCTAAGTTGGGAACTGCTGACTGAGGGCTCAGTGTCTGTTATTCTAAAAGTGTATTAGTTCTGGTTTAAGCACTTGGGCTTCAGGCCAGTTATTTTACATTAAGCAGGTTCGTGGTCTGCACTCTTGTGGGAGGAGAGGCTGGACTCTGCCCTTCTGAGCTGGGAATTTCTGGTTAAAGGCTTATAGTGCCTACATATTTGAACTGTTTCTTACTAAATTGGTACACCTTGTTTGCTGTAGCATAGACTAGATCCAGGTCTGCTGAATCTAGCTTTGTTTGTATAACTTGAGCACTAATCCAGGCATTCTTTAAAGTATTCAATTGTATTTATTACTGCTTGGTAGTAACTTGATTAAAGTGTAGATATCATTCTAAGTCATTTGGATTAAGCACTTGGTCTCAGACCAGTTGTTTTACATTAGGAAGGTTTGTGGCCTGCAATGTGGTGGCAGGACAGGTAGCTTGCATCCTTCTAAGTTGGGAACTGCTGATTGGGGGCCCAGTGTCTGTTATTCTAAAAGTGTATTAGTTCTGGTTTAAGCACTTGGGCTTCAGGCCAGTTATTTTACATTAAGAAGGTTCATGGTCTGCACTCTTGTGGGAGGAGAGGCTGGACTCTGCCCTTCTGAGCTGGGAATTTCTGGTTAAAGGCTTTTAGTGCCTGCGTATTTGAACTGTTTTTTACTGAAATTGGTACACCTTGTTTGTTGTAGCATAGACTAGATCCAGGCCTGCTGAATCTATCTTTGTTTGTATGCTTGTTTGCTTGTTATTTCCCTGAAACGCAAATTCCACCTAAAACGTGGCTTTTCAGCGCTTCTGTGGATTCCTAGTGACATCTGCATTGCTTACTGTACTTATTTCCTTGTTTCACTTGAAAGAAAGTTACTGTTTGTCATTTTTGCATTTAAGTTACCTGTAACACATTGCATTTAAGTTAACTGGCACTTGCTCACTAAAGCAATTATATAAGTCAGCACTAAAAAATTAAAAGCACTACACCCTCACAAACTCCCCTTGAGTACCTTGTTCCCCATTGGCCCTTTTTTTCAATTATAAAGGAATTCCCAATACTATTCTAGCATGTCCAAAGGTCAGTTCTCAATCTCCTCTCTGGTCCAGCTGATGAATCTGGGAATCTTGAGGCAATGTTACAACTGCCTCATGTACACAGACAACCCTCTCCTCCTCCCAACAAATTCCAACACATGTGAGAGATGCAACCATATAGCCAAACTAGAGGCTAAGCTCTCTCAACTCAGTACTGGTGAAACCTGTCAGGAGGAGAAGGAAGCCACACTCACTACAATTCCAGTCTCACATAGACCTACCACGACAGCAAACCAAACACATAAACACACAAAAGCATACTCGGAGGCTCTAAATAAAATTCTGCTTAAGCAGCAGAGACATCCAAACCAGACACCCAAGCAACCGCTACCCCAAAACAAAACACGTGCAACACATAGCTCACAAAGCCAGTGTGCCGAACAGTCACAGCCCTTAAGGCTAAACAACACACCTGATACACTTGTAATAGGTCACTCTATCGTCAGGCACACTGACGTCCCGCTCACCAGGCTGAACAAGGAGAAGGTCACGGTGAGCTGCCTGTCAGGCGCTAGGATCCGCCACATAACACAAGCACTCAGGTCACTCCAAGGCAAGTACAAATATGACTCAGTCATAGTCCATGCTGGTGTGAATGACCTGAGATGTACCTCCCTGGACTACATGAAAAAAGACATAGAGGAGCTCTCTGAGCATGTGGCCCAGGCCGGTATGATCCTGACCTTGAGTAGCATCTTACCCTCACCAAGAATGAAGCCACAATATGAAGACAAGATGATCAATTTCAACAATTGGCTTAGTATTGGTGTCATTCAAAGGGGATCCATTGCCTGTCAGACTGGGATGACATGCTCGACAAGCCACAATGCTTCGCTAGGGACGGCTTGCACCTGTCACCCCTGGGCTTCCGGATATTGGCAAAGGCTCTTGCTACCCCCATAGTGCCTTTTTTAGGCAAGGCTCAAAAGACAAACCCACCTCCATAGGTATCACAAGGGATAAGAAACTAAGAGTAATGCTACTCAATGCCAGAAGTCTAAATCTCAAGATGCATGCACTCAAAACTCTCCTTAGCATGGAGAACATCGATATCTGTGCAGTAACAGAAACCTGGTTCAAGGCTCCCGAGAGCACCCCAGCACTACCAGGTTATACCTCATACCATGCTTTTCGGCCCCAAAACTTGGACCGAACCAGAAAAGGAGGGGGAGTATCAATATTCGTCAAAGATACCCACACCTCCAGGTTGGTGGCACAGCACGAAGCATCAGAGACTATCCATGTGCAACTAACAGTGGGTAAAACTGCCTTCCAGTTTATAGCCTGCTACAGACCACCCTTCCAAACCCAGGAACCCCACTCAGCCTTCCTGAGAACACTGGAAAATATGAAGGTCTCTCCAAACACCATTATATTGGGCAACTTCAACTACCCAAATATAGACTGGGAGCATCACTCTAGCTCCAACACCCTAGTTCAAAGGTTCCTAGAATGTATAAACTCAAATGCTATGGAACAACTTGTTACCACTCCCACAAGAGGGGAAAACATACTGGACCTGATCATCACCAACACGGGGAATCTATGCATCAGACCAGAATTGTATCCCTCACTGGTAAGATCAGACCATAAACTAATCTCACTGGATATTCACATCCGGACCCCACCACCTGCCCAGAAAACCACAGTGAAAAAATTCTCTAAAGCAAATTTCACACTCCTCAAAACCGAGGTGGAATCCTTCAAAGCCCCCGGGCCTGTGTAAAATACGGCCCAGACCGCAGAATCCTTTATAAACGCATTCTATGAACACCTTCAGGAATGCATGGATCATGCAATCCCAAATAAAACCAAGACCCAATCCTCCAAAGGTAGACATCCTGTCTGGTGGACCTCAGCCATAAACAAACTATACAACAGAAGGAGGAAGCTACTCATGATAGAGCAAAATCCCAAAAAGGGAAGGCATCTCTGATCAGTGTTAGCAAAAACCTACGGGCACTCATAAAATCGTCTAAGGCCAGCTTTGATAGAAACATTGCACAGGACACTAAGAATAATCACAAGGCTTTCTTTAGTTATGTTAGGAACCTGGGTGGGAATTCCCAGATATGCTCAGAATTAGTCAAAAATGACAAAAAATACACCGAACCCACAGGCATTGCCAACATCCTAGCTGACAGGTTAAGCACAAACGTCCCCCCCCTCCCCACCAAAAGGGCAAATATCTATCCCAGCAGAGTGCTACCCCCCGACATCTCAGATGCTCAGGTAAGAGCTGCCCTCTCCAAAGCAAAAAACACAGCATCAATGGGACCAGACGGTGTCCCGGGCTGCGTCCTACATGAACTCCAAGAAGAGCTAAACCCAAACATAAAACTATTGTTCAATCTCAGCCTTACCACAGGATATGTACCCAAAGAGTGGCGTACAGCAACTGTGGTCCCTCTCCACAAAGGTGGTGCCTCAACTGATCCTGGAAACTATCGCCCCATAAGCCTGACTAGCTTGGTCTGCAAAGCTATGGAAAGGATCATCATGGACCTCATAAAAAAGATATTGGGGACCTACAGACATTGGATCCTACCCAGTTCGGCTTTGTTAAGGGCAGATCCTGCCTCTTAAACATGGTCAATTTCTTTGAAACAGTCACCAAGGCCATTGACGAGAGGAAGGTGGTCCACACAGACTACCTGGACCTCGCAAAAGCCTTCAATACAATACCCCACTCGGGCATTATAGATAAGCTCACCAGCTTAAATATAAACCCCTATGTCACTAGATGGGTTGCAAACTGGCTCAAGGACAGAACCCACATGGTTAGAATTGCTGGAGCCATGTCAGACTCCAAACCAGTTACAAGTGGCATCCCACAAGGCTCAGTCCTGGGACCTCTCCTGTTCGGTATATATTTCTCGGAGGTACAGGCCAAAACGGAAGGACTGTGGCTGACCAAGTTCGCAGATGACTGAAAACTGGGCACTATAATCGACTCTCCAGCCGACACAAGCATCCTCCAAAAGGGCCTCATAGAAACAGACAACTGGTGCCAGAGCCATGGCCTCAAGCTAAATGCCAAAAAGTGTATAGTTATCCCCTTTGGCAAAAACAAAGTGCCCACAAATTACCACATAGTTGGTAATCCATTGAGTACGGAAGAAGTAATTAGAGACCTGGGAACCCAAGTTGATAGCAATCTCACATTTGACAACCACGTGGCCAAAGTGGTTAGAAAAACATTTTATATAGTCCACCTAATCATGAAGGGATTCACATCTAGATCAGGGGAGGTCATTGTGCCTCTTTACACATCCCTCATCAGGCCCATAATTGAGTACAATGCCCCTTTTGGGATGTACCTTACCAGACACCTGCAGCAACTGGAAAGACCCCAAAAGTACCTCACCAAGAGGATCAAAGGGCTCAAACAGATGCCATATACTGCCCGGTTAAAGAAACTCCAGCTCTACTCAGTGGCATACCGCCTGCTCAGAGGCGATCTATGCCTGACGTATAAAGCCATGTCCAACCCAGAATTAATGGACATGCTGCCCCTCAGAAAATCCAAATCCCATCAAGCTACACGCTCAAGAGACTTGAACCTCAGCACTGAAATAAGTAGGACATGCTGGAGGGACAGATTCATAACCCAGAGGCTCCCTTCACTCTGGAATAAAATTCCAGTCCAGGTTAGGCAGAGTCCCTCATTGACTCTCTTCAAGAGGAATCTTGATGAGTGGATGGGGGATCATAGGTTTACCCCGGGTATCACTTCTGTGTCACTGTTAGACAGAGGCACAGTATACTAACCTCGAAAAAGGGCATAGCAAAATTAATTTAAAATGGGTGGCGAAAGCCAAACACACTCTGGCTAGGCTTATAAATGCCCTAGGGCAGATAGCCAAGTTTGAACCTATGAACCTATGAACATTGGTTTGCATTTACATTTCAGGGGAAAAGGTATACATACACATGACTACCACAGGGATATTGTGAAAGTCCAACAATATTCGCACAAGAGATGGCAAGCAACTTGGCGGGATTTAGCCCACCAAGAGGCAGTCAGATTTTACTTTATGTAGATGACATTCTGCTGGCAGCCCCCTCCCAGCAAGAATGCAGAGAAGATACCATAGCATTACTACAATTTCTAGCCACTCAAGGACATAAAGTAAACAAAAACAAGTTGCAGCTTTGGAGAAAGCAGGTTAAATACTTGGGATATGTAATATCCAAAGAAGGCAGAACATTAGATGAAGATAGGAAAATAGCAATTTTACAAGCACCAAACCGACTACCAAGAAGGAAATAATGTCCTTCCTGGGTACGACTAATTTCTGTCGGAGTTGGATTTCAAACATATGCCTTGGAGTCTGCTTCACTGACCAACTTGATATACAAGAAGCCTATGGCAACACAAGATTTATTACAATGGACACCAGAAGCAGAATCGGCTTTCTGCAAACTAAAACAATTGATAGCATCCTCATTAGTTTTAGGATTACCAAACTATCATAAACGTTTTTTCCAAACTGTAGATTGTAAGCAAGGTTATATGACATCGGTGTTAATGCAGCAACATGGGGACAAGCAACGCCCCATAGCTTACTATTCATCACAGCTGGACCCAGTGGTATGATCCCTGCCCCACTGTGTACAAGCAGTAGTCGCAGCTGCAATGGCAGTACAGGCTTCGGCCTCAGTAGTGTTATTCCACCCTCTCACATTGAGAGTGCATCATGCAGTTGTGATTATTTTACTGCAAGAAAAGTAGCATATCTTTCTCCTGCTAGACATCTTTCCTGTATGACTATACTGTTGAGCCAACCTCATATGACAATTGAATGATGTACAACTTTGAATCCATCTACCTTGCTCCCTACCCCTGCGGATGGCACACCACCCAGCTGCCTGCAGGAGATTGAGCAAAAGACACTGCCTAGAAAAGATCTAACGGATGTTCCCTTGGATGATGCCGAGGTGACATATTACGTGGACGGCTCATGCAGAAGGGGTCCTACAGGGCAGAACCTAGTGGGGTATGCAGTAGTTTCTGATACTAAGATTTTAGAAGCAAAGTCTTTACCACACAACTTATCTGCACAAGCAGCAGAATTGATTGCCTTGACAAGGGCATGTACCTTGGCAAAGGTTAAATGTGTGAACATTTTTACTGACAGCCAGTACGTTTTTTCTACTGTACATGTTTTTGCACAACAGTGGAAGAATAGAGGAATGATAACATCTACTGGTATACTGATTAATCATGCACAGTATATTTTAGATTTGTTAGAATCTATTCAGTTACCTCAGAAAGTAGCTATTTGTAAATATGTAGCTCATACCAAGCAACAGGATAGGATTTCAAAAGGTAATGCGAGAGCTGATACAGCTGCAAAGCAGGCAGCTTCAGCTTCAGAAATATTTCTTTTGAGTGAAGAGTTACAACCTTCTCAGATTTTAGATTTAGAAATGTTGAAAACAATGCAGACACTTACTACAAAAGTAGAAAAACAGAAATGGATAAAACGAGGAGCAATTCTTGAGAAAGGGCTGTACATCTCCAAAGAAGGAAAACCGATATTGCCGTCTAATTTGTTTAGATATGCAGCTTTGTTGAGCCATGGGCAGTTCCATGTCTCAACAGGGGGGATGGTAGAGTAAGTGAATCGAGTGTTCACAGCATACGGATTTACAAACTACACAAAAAAATTTTGTGCGGCATGCCATGTATGTAACAAGCATCATGCACAAGGGGCGTTGAAGCCTAAACAAGGGAGTTTCCATGCACCACCGTACCCGTTCCATACTATCTGTATGGATTTCATAAAACTGAACAAATACGAAAATAAGAAGCATTGTCTTGTCATTATAGATATGTTTTCCAAATGGGTGGAAGCTTTTCCGACCAAAAATCCAGATGCAGCTACTGTTGCAAAAGTCCTTGTTAAAGAAATTATTCCTAGATTTGGCATACCGGAAAAGATCTACAGTGACAATGGCACACACTTTGTAAATCAAACTATACAACAGTTGAGCCGATATTTCGGAATTTCCTTAAAGAACCATTGTACATACCATCCACAATCTGCAGGACTAGTAGGAAGGCATAATGGGGTTTTGAAAAATAAACTTAGGAAGTTAATTAGTGAGACACAAAAGAATTGGGTGTACTGCCTGCCTCTGGCATTGTTGAGCATGAGAACTGTTCCGAATGCAAAGGGGTTAACTCCTTTTGAAAAATTATTTGGGAGGGCATACTATATACCTCAGTGGAAATCTCTCATGCCTGCAGACCAGGAGGCCGACAGTTCACTCGCAGAATATATGAGACCACTTTTAAGTAATAAACAACTTTTGCAGTTAAATTCTGTTTCAGATAAAGAACAAACCATACCATCAGAAGCAGCAGTAGTCCCAGGCACGTGGGTCTGGGTGAAAGTCATCAAAAAAAAAGCATTGGACATCACCGAAGTGGGAAGGGCCATTCCAAGTGCTACTGTCAACACCCACTGCAGTCAAGATCACAGAGCAAGCATCCTGGATTCATCTGACACACTGTAAATTGGTTAAAAACTTTGAATTGGACAAAAAATGTGTTACTGTTACACAAGAACAAAATGACCAGATATGGAGCACATTGGAATACAGAACAACCTCAGAAGTATTGCATGATCATTCTGTTAACTATAATCTTTTTGCTGTGGTCTTTCCTTTTTCCAGCCACACGAGCTGAACTGAATAAACGTGATGCATTACTCATAGACTGGCATCCAAACTTTAACACTTACCAAGCAATTAAATATGTGTATGCTGAAACTTAATGTTTTGAATTGCTGGATTTGCACAGCTATACCAACAGCATACGGGGGATTGTTAATGACTGCTGTCCCCCTAGTGGTCAATGAGACGTGGGAGAATTTGATTTTTGATACTATGACTGTGAAATCACAAGATAAAATAGCATTGTACCTGCCTGTTACACAAAAGGGAATTGTATGTTTTTACAAAAATGATACTGTTCAGGTGGATTGGAGCAATTGTAATGTGACTGTTCCTTACAAGTGTTATACCAAAGCTAATAATGCAGGTTATATTTGTGATACAAAATATGACTCATATTTTGAATCAATGCACAAAACGGTTGATGAAGTACAACATAATCATGTTCTTTTTAAACAACTATCTATCATTGATAAGAAAATGTTTCATGCAGGGCAAGTATATATTAATGCTAAAGTAGAGAATTGTTATTTTGTGTGTGGGAAATAAGCATACAAATGGTTACCTGGGAACTGGTCCAGCAGTTGTTTTTTGGGTTACCAGGTTCCGGCCATACGACATACTGCAGTTTTGCCTCAGGGAAGAATTCGAAATGTCAGAGAGGTCACCAAGAAACCTGGAAATCCAATCAGGAGACCTGAGAATCCAGTGTGACGAACTGAAGCAGGCTGTAGAAACCATAACTCTGTGAAAAACAAAGATAAACTGACACACACGTGGACCTGAGTGACACTATTATATCATGGGCAGGTATAGCTCCTGCATATGGTGCAGTAAAATCGATTTGGGAGCTGAGAAAACTGTCCAAACTTCTCGAAGTAATGAGTAATGCAACTTTTTCTACTCTCGAATTAGTAACTGATGAACTGAACGCTATGAGAACTGTGGTGCTTCAAAACCGTATGGCTCTCGACTTCACCCTAGCGGTGAAAGGTGGTACGTGCACTTTAATAAAAGAGGAGTGCTGTTCATATATTCCTGACAACCAGCATGAGATAAACGACCATCTTGAGGTGATTCAGCAAGTGTCGGCCATGACCAAACCAGGCCCAAACCCACTGATGGATTTTTTCCAGAATTTGTTTGGGGGGTGGGGTAGCATCCTAATGAACATCCTGATTGCCATTTGTGTGGGATTAATCCTATTAGGAGTGTGTGTTTGTTGTAGTATTCCCTGCATAAAAAGATTAATTAAAGATTTTATAGACATGTCAGTTTCTGAGACTTTGTATCAAAGTACTGAAATTGAAGAACTGTTGAAAAATTAAGCACTTTCATAAGTTTAAACTAAATGACTTTCTTAACTGCAAATTCTGAACAGAAGAGGTTAGGAGAAGAAACAAACTGTTTATGCTTTTGAAAATAGAATAAAAAGTATTAACAGGGGGGAAATGTTAGAAAAATATGTATTAATGTATATGTTTAGTGCTTATTAGAAGCTAAAAGGGTTAACACATTTCATTCTATTTTATGTACAGCTTACTTTTGTATGAAACTACAAGATGCTTTTCAAACTGCAATATGCTTTCTGAAACTGCAAGATGCTCTCTGACCTAGTATTTGCTAGCACAGCAAAATTCATGTTTATGCCTTTTGGAAATTTACTGAGAAGCAGGTGATTATCTGCTAGGTCAGGAAAATAATGAATAGAACAATACTGTTTTCTATAATGTTATTGAACTTGAACAATCAGCTCTGTTCGTGTTATGAGATCATGCACAGCTGCAGAAAAGATAGATACAGTTGAACAAAGATTGCTTGAAAAAATGAACTATAATCTGTACTTGCTTTGTGCTCGAATTAGCCATAGTACCTTGAATGGTATCATTGCATAGTGAGAAGTTGTATCTAACCGGTGGTCTCCAAGGCCACGTTGTTTTTCTTAGGAAGTTTTTTTGTAAACTTGATATGCCAGCAGAAAATCATGGACAAACAGCTGCTATGAAATAATATTGAAATAACTTGTGATTTATTACGTCAGCTTAGTAGGCAATGTCTTGTAAGAAATGTATAAGAATGGCTTCACTTCCTGATTCTAGTTAGACAAACTCTGTATTAGCATGTTTTTGTCTCCTTGCTGCAATATTAAAGTGCCTTAACCTGAACCTGCCATGTGTTGATCTTTTTGAAGTTGTTTTTCCTTTGACAATGTGACACTCTGCTCTTGAACTGGCGTATCTGGCTTCATAAGCCTTAGGGAGCCACCTACGCAACATGTCCAGGATCGCACAACAGCAGATATGTACCTGTTTGTTCCCGCTCCCAAGGGGGACATGATCCATCCTCAGTGGTGGTACCACTAGAAGGTGGTGCAGAGCCAACAGAGGTTGATGTTAATGGCTGGGCCCCAGATGTGCTAGTGCCCGGTGCCATGATCAGCTGCAGTGGGACAGGAGGATCTTCCAGGACCTACCAACCCAGTCAGCCTATGGTGTTGCATTTTAAACACACATATGGCTTAGTGATAGGCAACAGCATACAGGATTACCTATGATAGTATGCATAGATATCACCAGCAACCCAACACAACAGATGGTATACATTTGCAGAGGGAGCACAACACATGCTTATATACCGCATGGCAACTGTACAACATGTAGTAGACATGTGACCGCAGCTGTGAACAGTTGCCCATCATTGGCTTGTCACTGGGAATCCCACACAGTGTCAGTCATACCACTGTCTCATGTGACACATGTCCAGTCAGGGATGCGATGGCAGTAACACATCCCTATCATCATGTACTGTCTGCAATCCCAACACCATGCTTCTGATGTGCACAGAAGTGTGTTCAGTGTGTAACACAGGAAACAAATGGTTGCACGCACTGACCTGTTCACAGATGACCCTACAGATGGGGTTCCCTCATGAACAGAGTACTGTCATGTCTGTATTTTAACATGCAGAATAGCCATTACCACACACATGTTAAACAGGCAGTAGTATCAATGCAGCACAACTACACTTACATGCTGTAGTTGTGTGACACATCACCCTCCTGTCATTAGGCTATTTCCCACTGTGGAAAATGATTGAGGTACATCCAGATATCTTCTGTGATGCCATGTCAGAACACCACATACAGGTACCACACACAGTGACTGTCATGGCTAGATAATAACATGTTTCCCTAGATAGTGTACTGTGTTTATCATGCAGATGGCTATGGGAACACCATCACAGCTGTACCACATGCAATCAGTTAGAGGAGGACTGCAATAGGTGCAGAGGCCATCACCTGACCATTTCCATGTTACAATACACATGCTGCTGCTGTGCAGGTGTACACCTTCACATCCACCAGAGAGTGTGTGTGCGGGACAGGCAATGTACACCAAGGAAGGGCTTGGAGACTTAACCATATGCATCATCTGTCACACACTGAATAGCACAGGGACAAACCACTGACTACTCATTACTATTACATGTGCATGACGTTACTACATGTGCCACAGAGGCAACATGTTGCAGTGCTGTAAGAACATGTGTGTAGGTGAGTGAATGCCATCTGCAACAGATATAGTAGACATACATTAGGTGTGGCACACGTCAGTCCATGTGAATGGATGCCATTGTCACCACAACCACACTCTAATGGACACGCATTGACACCTTTGCCAGGGCAGCAAATACACAATGTAACTACTTAGTTTGCCACACCGCAGTAATGCACAGGACCACATGCACCACAGGGGATATCTGGAGGTTCTATGGGCTACAACAAGTGAAAGTGCTTGACAACTGTTGGTATGCCAATGAGGATTATACTGGGAGAGACTGTGGTTGGGAGCATCACAACCCACATGCAGACACAGGGTGCCAGTACTGTTATGCAGGTATGCATTGCTCCATGGGTGTGTAGTGTTTGGCTGTGCAAGATGGTTGTACAAGGCTGGGAGAGGGGTAATCCTTGCCATTGCGTCACCCGACAATGGTGTGCAGTGCAGGGGTGTAGTGTCTGCAATGTCCCACACAGATGAGTACTGCATTATCTGGCCTGACATCCTGGTTACCAATGTGTAGGGCCATAGCTTTGCAATGCATGCCATGTCTGTGTTTGATAGTCCTTCACATGGACATTGCCTGGGATGTGCATGTCCCACAATACTGTACAGTGACATGTACAGGTGTACCTGGTTTGGCAGACACATGCAGTGTACACAGCCTGTTATACCCTGATATGCTGATACTGGCCTGGTGTGGCAAAACCTGCTTATAGTGAGCAGGTCGGCCCTGCACCTGCATGGATAGAATGGACAGGTATTACGTGGTGTCAGTGGCATGGGTCCATACAGGGCACATGTGTACAGCCTTGTCTGGCCTTAGTGGATCACATATGATGGCACCACATATATTGCAGCCATTCAGTGTGGAACATATTGAAGGCACAATGTCCGCATATATGTGCCTATTGTACCGCTGTACAGGGTGCCATGTCCTCTGCAGGCCATTGCAGTCAGCCCATGCCTACTATCTATCCTCAATGTGCATGTTACTAGAAACATAGTGGGATATCCTAGGCAAGGTTGTATGTGCATGGCACATGGGTGTGGGAAATATATCGGGTACTAGTAGGGCTGCATACTTAGTTCACCAGCCCTTTTGTCAAATGTATGGGTATGGCTTGCCAACACAGTGCCATGGCTGACTGACAGCTGTACACCTCGTGAGGTGGCCAATGTGTCATAATACGGATATTATATAGGAAAACTACAAAACCCGCTCCCAAACATGTCCAATGGTAAGACAATCACGGCCACCTCTACACAGGCTCTAACAGACAAACACACACTTGCCATGTCCTGTATACAAACCCCTCCCATATCACACTGCAGCAACATGCATTTAGGTCACTCACTCCAGCGAATACTACACAGCACTATACTTGTCTCACGCAGGCAGACACACACACACACACACACACACACACACACACACACACACACACACACACACAGACAGTTGGCATGTCTCGGATTAGAGCACAGACCTAATTACTTTACTACACTACAGCATTACGCAGTTACAGAACGTGCTACCGAGATTACTGGGACACAGTACTCCCAGAGGTATATTTGCAGATGGGTGACATCATTGACCTTGCTAACAGTGGGTATCAGAAATGTATGGAGTGTGAGCAGTATAAAAGCATTACTCAGTCCTCAGGCAAACGGACACACACACACACACACACACACACAGCAAGTGTGGGACTAGAGTACCGACCTAACTACTTTATTACAATACAGCATTACATAGTTACAGAATGCGCTACCGAGATTACTGGGACACAGCACTCCCAACGGTGTATTTGTTGATGGATGACATCATCGGCCTTGCTAACGGTGAGTATCAGAAATGTATGGAGTGTGAGCAGTATAAAAACATTACTCAGTCCTCAGGCAAACGGGGACACACACACACGGCAAGTGTGGTACTAGAACACCGACCTAACTAATTTATTACACTACAACATTACACAGTTACAGAACGCGCTACCGAGATTACTGGGACACAGCATTCCCAGAGGTGTATTTGTAGATGAGTGACATCATCGGCCTTGCTAACAGTGGGTATAAGAAATGTATGGAGTGTGAGCAGTATAAAGGTATTACTCTGTCCTCAGGCAAACGGGGACAAACACACATGGCAAGTGTGGGACTAGAACACCGACCTAACTAATTTATTACACTACAACATTACACAGTTACAGAACGCACTACTGAGATTACTGGGACACAGCCCTCCCAGACATGTATTTGTAGATGGGTGACATCATTGGCCTTGCTAACGGTGGGTATAAGAAATGTATGGAGTGTGGGCAGTCTAAAGGAATTTTAAGTCCACCAACAAACAGGAACAGACATACACACACACACACACACACACACACACACACACACACACACACACACACACACACACACACACACACACACACACACACATGCCAGTGGCAGGTATGGAACAACTGCCTATTTACAGATTACTATTACAATACTACATACTTACAAATCGCGCCATACAGACTACATATGTCAAGGCTGTCATTATCACTGTCTGGGAATGCGGACATCAACAGGGATGCAGGTAATTAAGATGTACAAACCTGTGAACCTGTGTGTTTAAAGTAGGAATCCATCCTGACGAGTATGCCAATCTGTGGAATGGATGACTACTACCACTATTCAGTGTCACAATGGCCATGCCCATACACAAAGGCACATAACCGACACAAGGTGTCACTGGGCATGCTCACACACTTAGTAGCACAGGGCTGTTCGGAATGCACTATGTGTCCATCTACACAAGGATATACTGGGCATGCTCATACACTTAGTAGCACAGGGGGCATGCTCACACACTTAGTAGCACAGGGCTTGTCGGAATGCACTACTATGTGTCCATCTACGCAAGGATATACTGGGCCTGCTCATACTCCTAGTAGCACAGAGCTGACTGGGATGCACTCTGATGCTAAACACGGAGGGACACAGTGGCCATGATATACAGGTAGATGGAAAGAACACATTGTAATAGGCTCTGGTGTTAGTAGTTGTCATTGTTAGCAGGAACACTGCTCTACATATATTTGACACCGGTCTTTTACACAACATCAGCTGTCATTCTGGGATGACATGGCTGACAGTAGGCAGGCCTTTGTCACATATCACATGCATCCATGATACAAGGGAGTGTGGATATTACCCAAGTTGCATCTGCCCACACAGTGCCATTCCAAGGCAAATGTCCTAAACAGAGATTAACTCCCATACACCTACAGGACAACTGCATTATTTTCTTATGCTAACCATTGCTAAATGTGTAGCGTCCATATTCACAGCTGGTCACTGTAGATCCAACAATGGGGAGTATTGACATCTGTGCAGTGAGGAACACCTGGCTGATGTCTCTGTAGTGCAGAATAGCACTACCACCATATACCTCAGAACCAGACATGTGGGCCATAACAGAGGTACGGACCACTCCAGGTGGTGTACCCGCATACATAAAGGCCACTCCTATGTACTGACTGGTCCCCCCATGAAAGGCGTCACAGATGAGCCATGTTCAGGACACAGTGTCACATGCTGCATTCTGGGAAGTAAACTGCAGACACCACCATGCCCTTGGACCACCATAACGCAACCATACATGTTGTACTACATAGCGAGTACACCACCATGTGACCCTTGACCTGTGTACTGTACTAAGCTCTACATCAACTGTAGATGGTACACATGTACTGACACAATTGCATCAAGTGTTATGCAATGCATTGATACCACTGTCTGTGACCAGATCAGCTGTACACATACCAGGGGCCCTCGGTACTTTCCACCATTAGCAGATGTGTGTTGCTGTACACCAGTACACACCCTCATGTATGGATATGACATACATGTACCTGCCCTGGGTATGTACATGCCACACACACAACATACCTGTAAATAGCATAGCTGTTGAAGTCCTTTGTGCAAATAGGTGGCTACAGCCATTACACACATGCACATGGAATGTAGGTCCATGGCTGCTGAATGCTAACAGTACATAAGGTGTGATATCAGTGTTGACAGAGGTAACATCCCCTCTGTACTGGTCACCCATCATATCATACAACAGTCCATGTGTCATGTATGTCATTACACATATCCCCCAATTGCAATGCCTACAAACATCACCAAATGTCAGGATTGTAGGACCTACACACCTGTACATGTAGTGTTGTTCATTCAGATAACATGCATGTGCAGTTGCTGATGTATGCAGGTGGCATGTATCCTAGTACATCATGCAGCTGCAATGCAGCCTCAACATTGCAAACTGTATATGGTGATATGCTGAATGTACAGAAAGATGTACCACAGGTATGGACAGATGTGTTGAAATAGCTATGGGGCAGCTTTGCAGATGGATGTTTGCTGTGGACAGCTCACAGGTGTGTCACAAGCGGTCCTACAATACCCTGTGTAACTTGTAAGTAATGGTTTCATTAATTGAAGGACATAATATACAACTTAGACAGCGGTCAGGGTGACAGCGAAGGTAAATCACTTGATACCTGTTAATAGATATGACATCCCTAGTGCATATGTCAGCACTGTTGGCACAGGAAGCGTCAGTACAGTTTGTAACGTGTGCAATACTGCTGTATGTCTGACAAACATAACATGAGCTAGGCAGGTCTGAGATTCACAGTACTGGCATGTGTGGTTGCATGCGTGTCCATATATGTCACGTATTGCGGGGGATAACATCTCAATTGTTACTCACTCTCCTGTTCACTAGTGTACACATCTGTACAGATTTAATGTAGAATGCAGAACATAGGCAGGGGTGTGTATCTCACACATGTGAGGTATCTGTATGTGCATGACATAGGTGTATTAATTACTGAATGCCACAGTGTGTGTATGTAGGGCTGACTGGTCCCTGGGGTGAGGATGTATGTTACCATACTAAACTGATAAGACCCCTCCCACCATCCAGGCAATGCATTCTACTATCCGTGTTGATGTCCCCTATCTTAGGCCGTACTGACTACTTGTACATGTGCATTCTCTGTGGTGCATCATGTAGGTGCACAGTACTGTAATGATGAGTTGCACATAGGCAGGGGTCCTCATCCCACCAGTAGCAACTGTGTGCGAGTGTGTGTTACTGTGTCGGTGAAGCCGTGAGCGTGTGTGTGTGTGTGTGTGTGTGTGTGTGTGTGTGTGTGTGTGTGTGTGTTACAGTGTCACTGAATACATGTGTGTCAATACCTGAGTGTGTGGGTGCAGTTGTGTGTTGGCATCTCATGGGAATGTGTATTACTGATTCCCATTGAGGCATCACACTTTCCACTAGCCTCTACCCTTGTAATCAGCTAGACTACTCTCTTACCTCACCACTCCATGTAACTGTACCTGTGATGTCACCCTTTATGGATGTCACGTCTGTGGCCACAGTAGCTGAATACACAGCTATCATGCTCTTAGAATGGTAGATGTGTTTGTAACATGGGATATTCTCACTGGTATGTGGCAGCTACATGGTGCATGCTGGTATATTCATATATACCTGTGAGTAGTCCACATTGACATATGGGACACTTAACTGCAAACACTGATATCCACCGGCACGTGCACTTAGACCTGAAGAAGGACAGCAGAACATCATGACCAGCATGCATTTACTGTTGTTACACAAGACACATACTTTTAACAGTATTTTACACCTGTACTGCATGGTATAGCTGCTGCCTGTCAACAGTCCTCAACATTTGTAAACTACACATATCATCCTAGTCTGTTCACCCTGTGTATCAGACCATATGAGCATGTCCCTGCACTGATGGTGTGGATGTCAGGGATGCGGCACAGGCATCATCATATGCACAGGGTGTTAATGTTTGCCGGAGGCCTCGGTTGCACCATTGGATGACATCATGTATGTGGGTATAGGCCTTTGATCTAATTGGGTGTGTGTGGATGTTATGCAGGTGCGTGTTGCGGTGCCCTACATATGTGTCCAGTGTGTGTGTGTATGTACGCACACAGTTCTCCCATGTGTCTGGCCTAGACAGGGGTATTATTGACAGCTGCAGACTGTACAGGTGAGGTTTTACAGTTCACGGTGTCTGGCCATGGACATGTGACCTGTGCCTGCCAGGGGTTGCACAGGCACTACCAGACAGAGGTGCAGATTGGGTACTGTCTGATGTCACTTGTCCAATGGAACCATGTCCCTTTTGGGACCTTCCCAGGCCATGTGCATGTGGCCTGCAGTGTTGTGGTGTGGACAGCACAGCACTAGATGCACTGCTCCTGCAGCTACCGCCACTTTGGGAACGGGCATGTGAGGTAGCTTGTACACGTAGACCTGACACAGGTGATGTAGCAGGCCTATGGCCATGTGCCTGATGCCTCACTCCTACCAGATGTTCCAACACAGACAGCTCACGCTCGTGGATTGTCATGCCACGGTCAATGGGTATATGGATGACACTCCTGCACATCTGCAACCATATTGCTGCAGCCTGGCAACTATGGCCAGACATGACGAACACATCGGTACACCATGTCCCACATGACATCTGTGTACCACACACACACACACACACACAAGGAGCTAGTATGGCATTTATGTCCAACACCAGCAACGGGAATGTACTGTATCTGTGGCCTGATGTGGATACTGTACAGGTGACTGCTGTCATGTTGCAACACCCTCAAGATGTCCAACACATCTTATGTGGTGGATTGATGTTACATCTACACAAGATGTGCACAGGCCAGTAGGATGTCTAGTGTTCCACATCTGCATTATGACCATTATACAAAGGCCATGATTGAGCCATGTGTAGCCATTGTACGACAGGGTGTACACACAAGCACAACACGTCTACTGTGTGTGTTGCTCCATGTCTCTGGCCATCCTCCATGGCAATGTGTGCACTTGTGTTGTCCAAATTATTGTGATGGTCATCTATTTCACATGTCTGTGTTGTCCCATATGACATATATGCTCCACTGACAACAGGGTTGTGCAGATAAAGGGTGGTATGTGGGATATGTTTTCAGGTTAGGTAGGCAGTGTAGCAGTCAGGCCTATAGATGTCATGGACATGTCAAGATAGCACATCACATTGTGTGACATTCATAGCAGGGCTATGATCCACACCGGTGAAATCTGTGTGCTGGCCATACTCCAGCCCACTGTGTAGTACTATTTGCATTCACCACATGTGTAGATCAGATCTGTTGTACATCCCTAAAGTGAACAGCACCTCCACCATTGCATGCACAGCTGTCAACACATCTGGTAATAAAGTTTGTGAGGATTCATGTCGGTGAGATGATTCACATAGTTTGCAAGTGTTGCACATAGGTAGTCATTGTGATGCATTGCAGGTCCGACCTGTATATTGTTACAGGACCATACATTATGCATACATGTTGTGAATGGCCACATGGCAGATAGATTTGTGCATTATGGTTACTGATAAATGATAACACTCTCACCTGCAACAGGCTGCTGTCACAGCGGAAAGCCAGAGGTACCTAAATAGGAGTAACACAACAGTATGAGCATAATCCACTCCTGTATAAAGGCTACAGGGAGCAATGTGCATAACACATACACCAGTACATTAGACTATACTATGGTGTATGCACATGTGCATACACAGAGTAGCATACTATAGTATGCGGCATGTCTGTATACATGCCTTGCATATGATGATACATTACATATTGTACAGTGACACATGCAACTATAAGGAATATAGTTGTTTTAGGTGCAGTACTGACTTACCAGGTAACTCCAGGCTCAGTGTTTGAGAGACACCCACCTCCACAATATCAGCTAAGGCTTGTGGATGTGGTTCTGCAGGTGTCCCCAGGTTTGCCAGTAGCTCCTCGGGGCGTGTGAGTGGGGGCTGGGTTGGTGGTCCACCACCTGTTGCACCTTGTTCCCTGGCGATTGCATTTGCACGCTGTTTCGTCTGTCTAATGAGATCTGTACAGTGTCTGCGCACCTGCTGGTATGTGCGGTTGTGGCCACCCACATCATTAACCCTCCTGCAAAGTTCCATCCACATGACATCCCGCTGCTGTGCATCCTGTGGCACATGGCTAAACAGGATATTGTGATTGTCGAGTAGGTATGGGATGAGGGCCTCATCCTCCAAGTGTGTAAAAGGGGGAAGACTTGAACATGGCATACCTGGAAGACATAACGATGGAGATAGGTCACAGTAACTCACAGAGACATACAGAGCTACAGCTGAACATACATGTGTATTGCATTAATTCAATTTAAATAGTTGTATTTGCAAACCTACATGATGCTGACGTGTTTGTCACACACATGTGACACTCAATGTTGATATTATCACCATATATGTGTGTGTGTGTCACCTGATTACATTGCTCATACTCCATGTGGTTGCTGTCTTGATGTGGGCATGTCTGTTTGCCTGTACTGGTGTTCTTACATATCAGCACATGGCTGGATGTGTCCACATTAATGCAGTCAACCTTGATGCAGTGTATATGTCACATATAAGGACTTACACTGCCTTAACAGACATGACCCGTGACCCTGCAGACATACTCACATAAGGTTTTACATGTATGTGTTCTACTATATGCATCTACATGGCACTGTACAGAGATTCAACATCCTGCCATGTATCACCTGTGTTGCACATGTAATACACATGGGACACTGGCTAGCCAGATGGTATTTGCAGGGATGGATATCAACTATAGCATGTACAGTCAAAGTCAACTAGTGGGCTATATGCCATGGGCCATGTATGAATCTAGGATAAAAGTTTACCTTGCAGTAGCTGACAGACGGGTCTTTGGGGCCAGGTGGAGCAGTGCCACATTACTGATCCACAGGGTTAATGATACATATACCATGCATTACCATGCGGTCATCACACCATGTCTGAGAGGGAAGTGATGTGCAGCTTTGACAGACAGGAATGCATAGTATGGCAAGACTATGTCAAGTGTATGGGACAAGGATCTGTCCAGCATGAGGTAGGTGGATATCCATGAAGTATGTGTTCGAGATCAGGATGAGTACATGTAGCATGTCCAACATCGCTGGGTTGGACATGGTTTTATTTAGGGTATGCATCATGCTACATAGTGGAGATGGGGAATGGGAAGTCTGGTGTAGGCCATCTGCACATGGCCAATACCCCTTAAAGGAAATATGTGTTCTGATATGGGTCACTTGAGTGTTCTGTATGGCTGAACAATGATCTCTATATTCATGAATGGCACCCTATCATTATTAGGGTTGCCACATATGACTACCTGACAGGTGTGGTGACATAGCTATCACAGGAAAGACAACTGCCCAGCTGCATCCCTCACACACGTGTCCATTATGTTGACCGCTGCCTAGGTAGTAGTTCATGGGTACAGGGTTATTAACATAGGGGTGATAATGCGAGTCATCTAATGCTCCTAGGTCATAGTCATTCGCATACTTCAATAGGCAGATGCCTTCTGTTTGTCTGTGAGGTATGGACTACAATGAGGGGGAATAAAATTCATTAACCCTGACATACTGTAGCTGCTACTGGTGTAATGATCATGTATTATTCAGACACTTTCTGCAGTGTTGGTTTTGCCAGCAGTCCTGTTGCAAAATATTCCTGTGACATAGGAATGTACATCTAGTATACCGAGTGTAGGTGGTACACAGTATGGGCGATGATGTCCTATGACCTGGCAAGGTTATGATATGCAGTGTGACATTAACCATACTGTCATCTACATCTGTACTGCTGACATCACTTAAGTGATCAAGGTTCATGGCCTTCCAAACCAGACTCAGCAGGGTAGTAGTAAAGTACTTCTCATTATCAGTGGTGTCTCCCCCTTCATGGGTTGTGAAACCTGTTGGTGTGCACCATTCAGTGTGTACACAGCTTGACATGGAGATATGTTTTACATGATGTGTACATGGAGAGCATCTTGTTTTGCCATATGTGTATGATACAACCTGTGATTTAGGCAGGTCCCATGCAGACTGAGTGCAGCTTGTACCTGCATAGTTGTGGGTACAGGGGCCCTGTGGTGTACATGGATATATGCTTCTGTACCTGTTGGGGGGAGGTGGTCGTGTGTTTATATTATCCAAGACCCTATCTGGATTGCTTATTCAAGCTAAGCACTTGTTCAGAACTTGTAAATACTATGTAAGCTAATAAATACTATAGCACTCAATCTTCCTCATTACCTACAGGTAAGGGTGAACAGGTTTTGTACATACTTTTCTCACTTGCCTAGAGTAATGTAGCTCTTGTACTCACTTTCCTCACTTATCTAGGTGAATGTAGTTCTATATTCTGCCATGTCCAAGAGTCAACTGCCAGTGCTCTCACCTGTCTATCTGATGAATCTGGACACCTTGAGGCAATGTACACATTGCCACAGGTACACAGACAAGCCTCTCCGTCTACTCCCAACACTACAACCTGTGAGAGATGCTCTCATCTAGCTAAACTGGAGGTAAAGGTCGCTCCAACCAAGCATGACCCTGACTGCCATGAGGAGAAGGTACACAGTCACACAACACCACACTCATCACATAAGTCTCACTGAATCTACCCCACCATTAACTGGGAAAACTACTCATGTACCAACACCTTAGCTCAATGGTTTCTGGAATTCATAAACAGCAATGCCCTGACTCAACATATCTACACACCCACCAGGGGCAACAATATCCTAGACCTAGTCATTACCAACATGAGTGACTGATGCTCCACACGTGAAGCCAACTCCTCGTTGGTCCGATCAGACCATGTGCTAAACACCATTGATATCCACATCTCGCAAATACGCCCCATTAAGGGAACCACAGTATAATATGTCTACAAGGCCAACTACATAATTCTTAAGACAGATGTGGTGGACGTCATGACACCCATGCAGATGGGCAGTACTGTTACAACTGCTGAATCCTACACAGATGCACTCTATAAGCACTTACAGGAGTGCATGGCTTGTGCTATCCCAAACAGAACCAGGACGCTATACTCCTAATTAACTAAACCAATCTGGTGGTCCCCTGCCATAAACATATTGTACTACAGGAGGAAGACACTGTTGCAAACAACAGTACAATACCATGCATGGAGGTGATCCCTGGCCAGCCTCAGTAAGAAGGTGAGATCCCTTATAAGATCCTTCAAAGCTAGCTACGAAAACTATAATGCAACTAATACCAACAACAACCACAAAGCATTGTATAGCTATGTCACATATCTCAATGTCATCAACCAGATCTGCTCTGAGTTACAGCACAAAGGCATGAACATTACAGAAACAATTGATATTGGCAACATCCAGGCAGATCCCTCTTAAAGCTGCACACTCTAAAGGCAATATCACAGCATCCATGGGACTGGACAACATCCCAGGCTGTGTTTTACATGAACTTCAGATCGTACTGTCTCCCCACCTACTCAGCATGTTCAATAATAGCCTCACATCAGGCATAGTGCCAACTGAATGGTGCACAGCAACAGTTATCCCACTCCACAAAGGTGTCGACACAATGGACCATGGGACCTATTTCCCTATAGGCCTGACTAGGCTGGTCTGCAAGGCTATGGTACACATCATGGATCACTGTCACAGAGACATTGGGTACCTCCCAACCTTTGACCCCTCCCTGTTTGGCATTGTTAAGGCTGGACTATGCCTACTAAACCTGGTGGACTTCTTAGAGACAGTTACGTAGGCATTAGATGAGGGTAAGGAGGTCCACACAGCCTACCTAGATCTCTCATAGGCTTTCAACACCATTCCTCCTTCTGGTATTATCAATATACCCATCCGCCTGAACATTAACCCCTACATCATGTGATGGTTTGAAAAGTGTCTCATGGACTGAACCCACACAGTGGGAGTTGCATACCCTAGGTCTGACTGTATACCAGTTACAACTGTCGTCCCCCAGGGCTCAGTCCTAGGACCCCTCATGTTCGGTATATACGTCTCTGACGTACAGACAAGCACAGGAGGGCTTTGGCTGAAAAGGTTTGCTGATGACTGCAAACTAGGGGACATAATTGTTTCCCCAGCTACTACAGACACCCTTTGGAAGGGTCTCACTGAGACGGATACCTGGTGTTAATATCATGGCGTCAAGCTGAATGCCTAAAAATGCATAGTCATCCCCTTTGGATATAACTAATTACCCGTGGAATACCACATAGATGCTAGTCCCCTACATATAGAAAAGGTAATACAGGATCCAGGAACCCCAGTAGATCACAATCTCTCCTTCGATACCCATAATGACAAGGTGGTTAGAATATCCTTCTACATGGCCCCCCTAATCTCTAATGGGTTTGCATCCAGATCAGAGGGGCCATTGTGACTCTACACATGTCATATTAGACCCATTAAAGGATACAACACCCCATTTGGGATATACCATACAAGAAAACTGCAACAGCTTGGAAGACCACACCAGTACCACACCAAGAGGATTACTGACCTCAAACAGATGACGTATGCTGCCCAACCTACGAAACTTCAGCTGTACTCAGTTGCATACCACATACTCACAGGTGATCTTTGCTTGACATACAAGGCCCATGTCCAACCCTGTATTGCTAGATATGCTCCACCTAAACAGAAGCTCCTGAGAGCCACATGCTCTAGGGATATACACCTAACCACAACAATGAGTAGGACGTGCTGGACGGATAGATTCCTGACCCGGACACTCCCTATGCTTTGGAACATGATTCCAATGTACATTAGGCAGGGTCCCTCATGATCACTCTTCAAGGGAAACCTTGACATGTGGATGGGAGACAGACATGTACCCTGGGGATCACTGCAGTGGCAATGCTGGACAGAGGCACAGGGAACTATTGGCTCTGCCATTCAGAGGCACAGGAAACCAACCTATGGGGGTGGCGAAAGCCAACACATGCTAGCTAGTCTTACAGATACCCTTGGTAAGACAGCCTAGTACCTACCTTTGCACATATTACATGTCTTATGTGCATGGATAGTTAAATAGCTCTTCCATTTTACTTTGCTATCATGCTGATAAACTGTCGGCTCACTAAAAGACATATGTATCCTGTTACTTTGTATTGTAAATGCCAATTGACATAACAAATGTTTGCCTAACATTACAGTAATGCTGTGTAGCTTGTAATACATATCTGCCTACAATACTGTACATTACACAGTTATTGGCACAATATCCCACAAAGCAAATCATACTTGCACAGTGGCCCAACCTTCCACATGTTGTTCTTTGTAATACACCCGTACATATGGCTACAGTTATAATATATCAACATATACTATCCCCTGTTATAGCACATACTTCTTGGACCAGCCCTGCCACTGACATCGGCTGGTGAGGAGTATTTCTGTTCAAAGCCCTTATATAGCATCCCTTGAGGTGTATGCAGTGTTTGCCTTGTGACCTACAGCAGTACGCACAAATACTACAAGCATGCAGTGAAAAACTTCTCTAAAGCAAATTTCATACTCCTCAAAACCGAGGTGGAATCCTTCAAAGCCCCCGGGCTTGTGGGAAATACGGCCCAGACCGCAGAATCCTTTATAAACGCATTCTATGAACACCTTCAGGAATGCATGGATCATGCAATCCTAAATAAAAACAAGACCCAGTCCTCCAAAGGCAGATGTCCTGTCTGGTGGACCCCAGCCATAAACAAACTATACAATAGAAGGAGGAAGCTAATACATGATTGAGCAAAATCCCAAAAAGGGAAGGCATCTCTGATCAGTATTAGCAGAAAACTACGGGCACTCATAAAATCGTCTAAGGCCAGCTTAGAGAGAAAAATTGCACAGGACACTAAGGATAATCACAAGGCTTTCTTTAGTTATGTCAGGAACCTGGGTGGGAATTCCCAGATATGCTCAGAATTAGTCCAAAATGACAAAAAATACACCGAACCCACAGACATTGCCAACATCCTAGCTGACAGGTTAAGCGCAAACTCCCCCCCCCACCAAAAGGGCAAATATCTATCCCAGCAATGCGCTGCCCCCTGACATCTCAGATGCTCAAGTAAGAGCTGCCCTCTCCAAAGCAAAAAACACAACATCAATGGGACCAGACGGTGTCCCGGGCTGCGTCCTACATGAACTCCAAGAAGAGCTAAACCCAAACATAAAACTACTGTTCAATCTCAGCCTTACTACAGGATATGTACCCAAAGAGTGGTGTACAGCAACAGTGGTCCCTCTCCACAAAGGTGGTGCCTCAAAAATCCTGGAAACTATCGCCCTATAAGCCTGACTAGCTTGGTCTGCAAAGCTATGGAAAGGATCATCATGGACCTCATAAATAAAGATATTGGGGACCTAGAGACACTGGATCCTACCCAGTTCATCTTTGTTAAGGGCAGATCCTGCCTCTTAAACCTGATCGATTTCTTTGAAACAGTCGCAGAGGTCATTGACGAGGGGAAGGTGGTCCACACAGCCTACCTGGACCTCGCAAAAGCCTTCGGTACAATACCCCACTCGGGCATTATAGATAAGCTCACCAGCTTAAATATAAACCCTTATGTCACTAGATGGGTTGCAAACTGGTTCAAGGACAGAACCCACATGGTTTGAATTGCTGGAGCCATGTCAGACTCCAAACCAGTTACAAGTGGTGTCCCACAAGGCTCAGTCCTGGGACCTCGCTTGTTTGGTATATATTTCTCGGAGGTACAGGCCAACACGGAAGAACTGTAGCTGACCAAGTTCGCAGATGACTGCAAATTGGGCACCATAATCGACTCTCCAGCCGACACAAGCATCCTCCAAAAGGGCCTCATAGAAACAGACAACTGGTGCCAGAGCCATGGCCTCAAGCTAAATGCCAAAAAGTGTATAGTCATACCCTTTGGCAAAAACAAAGTGCCCACAAATTACCACATAGGTGGTAATCCATTAAGTACGGAAGAAGTAATTAGGGACCTGGCGACCCAAGTTGATAGCAATCTCTCATTTGACAACCACTTGGCCAAAGCGGTTAGAAAAACATTTTATATAGCCCACCTAATCATGAAGGGATTCACATCTAGATCAGGGGAGGTCATCGTGATTCTTTACTCATCCCTCATCAGGCCCATAATTGAGTACAATACCCCTTTTGGGATGTACCTTACCAGACACCTGCAGCAACTGGAAAGACTCCAAAAGTACCTCACCAAGAGGATCAAAGCACTCAAACAGATGCCATATGCTGCCCAGTTAAAGAAACTCCAGCTCTACTCAGTGGCATACTGCCTGCTCAAAGGCGATCTGTGCCTGACGTATAAAGGCATGTCCAACCCGGAATTAACAGACATGCTGCACCTCAGAAAATCCAAATCCCATCGAGCTACACGCTCGAGAGACTTGAACCTCAGCACTGAAATAAATAGGACATGCTAGAGGGACAGATTCATAACCCAGAGGCTCCCTTCACTCTGGAATAAAATTCCAGTCCAGGTTAGGCAGAGTCCCTCATTGACTCTCTTCAAGAGGAATCTTGATGAGTGGATGGGAGATCATAGGTTTACCCCGGGTATCACTTCTGTGTCACTGTTAGACAGAGGCACAGTATACTAACCTCGAAAAAGGGCATAGCAAAATTAATTTAAAATGGGTGGCGAAAGCCAAACACACTCTGGCTAGGCTTATAAATGCCCTAGGACAGATAGCCTAGTATGAACCTATGAACCTATGAACCTATTACTATGCTCAACAATACATCACTACAAGATAACTGTTTCCACTATATGGATTGCGTGCTCTTTAAATACTACAGAATAGTACTACATACACAGACATACCGAGTGTTCTACATACCTTATTAGTAAACCGAGGTGTCGTTAATTTTTGATTCAATCCTTTTTGGTTTGTGTTTCAATGTTCTTTGTAACATTCCGCTGGTGTATACGGATGGTTTGAATGTGTGATAACACATCCTTTTCTAGGTACATATCAGTAACATGTGGCATCCTGTCCACCAACTGCTGTTCCAAAGAAGTTAATTGGATGTGCATCAGCTGTGCAGCTAATCCATTAGCCGATACCATGGCAACTGTGGTGTATAAGTGACTACTCCTTTTGGGCATTGTCCGTTTGCCTTACTTCTGACTGAGATGGCCTAGATGTGCTATTGCGATATATTTCAACAGCTATATGGAGACACACAGAGATATATTAGCTTCATGACTCCCATGGACTGTGTGTAATGGCTAGATGATTTAGTTCTACATGTGAGTACAGCAGTTATATTTCAGAACAGTGCTACTTATGCAGGGTGTGTTTGTACCTGATATTTCTGCAGATGTTTAAGTCTGGCAAGGATGTTTGGCCACCTCAAGGCCATATGGCTATGCATGAACTGTTATGTGGTGTATAGTGTGCTCAGCAGACATCCTTGATTTGGTGTACAAGTGTAGCATACTGTGCTGTTACTCACTAATTGCTAAGACATCCCGGTGTACGCACAACCCTCTGTAATGGGATTAGTGCAAACAAACCCTATTACATCAGCAGCTGTTCCATTGTATAACAGCAGCTATTTCACATAGGGCCATGTTAGTGTGTTTCTGACAAGGTATGTTATTGCTTCTGCAGATGTCGTACAGTGTGTGAATGATTTGTGATGTTATTACAGTTTGTATTGTAATATGTTTGGGTGTGGGGATGATGTTGGTGGGTGTGCTTAGCAGATGCAGGTATGTAGGAAATGCTTTTATACATAATCGCTATGTGCGTGAGGGTTACTTCCCTATTTGAATACCTATCCTTTTGTGGACTAATGCAATGGTAATTGCAGGCTGATTCATTAAGGCACTGTTATGTGGTTCCTGTATAGCATGCAGGTGATGTTAGCCCTTGAATCCCTTCGGTAATACATCTGAATGTAATAACGTGTTGCTATATGATAGCTGTGTATATCTGTCAAAGGTATTTGCAGTCATCGTAGTTGTGTTGGTGACTGACCCTCTTTGGCTAGGGTTGCCGCCTTTTCAAATGGCCATAGTGGGACCATTTTGGGACCTTTTCGGGATACGCATCTGATTTTGCAAGCCGACACAAACCCATGGTCAGTACAAGGGATAGAACTTTCCTTTCTTGCCTAAATATAAGCTTATTCTTGTAGCAGTTTAGTTGCTTATCCTGTTTCCTGTAACATGTAGGTATTTTAGATAAAGAAATAACTATTGTATGCAACTATTACAGTACATATGGAACATAATTATGTCCTACAATCCCAGGACATTTGCCACATTTAATATATTTGGTCAGGACACAACCGCCCAAAGAGGGAGTGTCCCTCACAAAGTGGGACAGGTGGTAACACTATCATTGACTCATGTCCATAGCACATATTTGTAATAGTGTATAGGCATATACTTTCCATATCCTTTGTTCATAAAGGTTGGTTCATAGGTTCATAGATTAATACTAAGCTAACTGCCCTTGCGAGCCATTTTAAGCCTAGCCAATTATCCCTTGTGAGTCTCAAACCCTGCATCCTATGTTTGTAAGGCAATCACCTTAACCATTAGGCCACCCTCCCACCCTGGTAGTGGCGGAATGTGGGATTGCTATGGTCAGCGTTATACACATATATGAACACTTCAACTGCTGTATACGGGAGACCTACAGAATCCCGAAACCACAGTGTTCTGACACACACAGTACTGGGACCAGACTCCCATACCCCACATTACCGACATCGGCAGTAACTCGCGAAGGTAACACGAACATGGAACACACACATGCACACACAGACACACTGCTACCCAACACATCCAAACAAACCATTTTACACTACATATGAGCAGGTGGCCAAGCCCCCCCTACATCCCCCATGTAGGTGTCTGCACCCCCCACACCACCCCTACTTTAATATTCTACATCTTAGGTCACGCAAATAGACACACAAACCTAACCCACAACCACACATTACAGTCCCCCAAGAACACACACCACACACAGAACACACACTTACACACACTACAGCCCTAAGAAACACACATACACACAGTAACCTACCCAAACTGCAACACCATTATCACATAGACAGCAACCCACTGAGTACGGAAAAAGTAATCAGAGACCTAGGGACCCAAGTCGACAGCGACCTCTCATTTGACACCCACGTTGCCAAAGTGGTTAGAAAAACATTCTACCTTGCACACCTCATCATGAAGGGATTCACATCCAGATCCAAGGATGTCATTGTACCCCTATACTCCTCCCTCATCAGACCCATGATTGAGTACAATGCCCCATTTGGTATGTACCTCACCCGGCATTTGCAACAGCTGGAGAGACCACAAAAGTACCTCACCAAGAGGATCAAGAGTCTCCAACATATGTCTTATTCTGCCAGACTAAAGAAACTTCAGCTCTATTCAGTAGCATACCGCCTGCTCAGAGGTGATCTCTGCCTGACGTACAAGGCCATGTCCAATCAGGATCTGATGGACATGCTCCACCTCAAAAAATCCAAATCCATCAGGACCACGAGAGCTAAAGACTTGAACCTCGGCGCAAGTATGAATAGGACATGCTGGAGGGATAGATTCATAACCCAGAGGCTACCCATGCTTTGGAACAAGATCCCAGTTCGTATTAGGCAGTGCCCCTCACTGACTCTCTTCAAGAGAAATCTTGATGAGTGGATGGGAGATCATAAGTTTACCCCAGGGGTCACATCTGTATCACTGCTAGACAGGGGCACAGTAAACTAATTCTATTATATAAGGGGACATTCATTGTGTCACTACTAGACAGAGGCAAAATATTCTAAATTTATTCTGTACATTTTTGTACCATTTCATGGGGTGGCAAAAGCCACATCACTATGGCTAGGCTTACAAATGCCCCAGGGCAGATAGCCTAGTACTAAACTATGAAACTATGAAACCAGAAGCACTGACTAACTGTCTACTAACATCGTGAGATTACACCTCGCGCATCTGGTGTTCTTTCAGACCTTATGCCTCGGGATTATGCGTGTCTGTATGTAAAGCAGTCAGTATGTGGTAGGTATCCCATTTATATGTACCTCCATGGTTATGCAGATGTTGAGATGTTGTTAACCTATCTATATATCTACATATATATGTATATCCCCATATATCGACATATCTCTCTCTCTCTCTCTCTCTCTCTGTATATATATATATATATATATATATATATATATATATGGTGATGTGTGTAGATATATATATATATATATATATATAAATATATAAAACATACACTTTTCATTGGGTACATGCCGGTTTGTCCTATTTCAACACATTCCTACCTTTTGTGTTTTATCCTGTCAGTATGCATGACTGCCATTGGTACATCTCAGATAGCTTAGTGGTATGTTATTGTGATGAATGTGTACATGGTTGCGTGTTCTAATCCTGGCAGTGATATCTTACCTCTCAGAGCAGGCACTGGTAGTGCAAGGGTGATTAACGCACATTTCAGCGGTTGTGTGTTCCACATGTTTATTATTCTGTGGAGAACTACCTATATATGCAAGCTGTGTTTAAGGTATACTATGTAACATGTACACATCTGTAAAGATTCCTGTCAGGGATACTCCCCATTATCTGGAACTACTTCCCTGATTACATTATACAAAACCCGTCACTGACACTTCAGGGAATCCTTGCAGAGTGGGTGGTGAACAGTAGCTACAACCCAGGGATCCCACAAGTGGCTCTGCTCCACAGAGGGACAGTTAGTTGATTGATGAGGTGGCAATAGCAGACACATTTTTTCCTATGCTTATGAGTGGCCTCGGGGGTTGGGCATGTACCTACCTATGTATCTATGAACCTGTACATACAGTATGGACACATGCTGATAGCTTAATTTACTGTTCAGGTATTGACTTACGTTGGGCCAATGGAGGTTGTGTGTACAATAGTTGAGGGCTACCTATGTAGGATGCACACAGTAGACCACCTATACATGACCATTTACAGGTGGTCGTGTGTGTGTGCCATCCATGTTTGCTGTGTGTGCAGGTGGAGAAGGGTGTCAGTCCATGAGCGCCTGCACTGTCAGTGTGTGTGCTATACATTCCCTCTTTGCCAAGGCATGGGCATACTGGGCACACCTCCATCTGCCTACTGGGGCTAGCACAGGGTGTTCGTTGTCTGAGTCCCCCCTGTGCCTGTGGGGCCCTTGGCAATGGTGGTGGGCTGTGAGGGCCTTCACCATTCTGTCCCTGCTGCACCTGTTTCCGCAGGATCATATTGTGTAGCATGGCACATACTATGAAGATGTGGGCACACATTCCTGGAGAGTACTGCAAGGCTCCACCAGATATGTCCAAGCAATGGAACCGTGATTTCAACATCCCAAACACATGCTCTATAATGATTCTGGTTTCTGCATGTGCCTCATTATGGCGTTCTTTCATGGCTGTGTGTGCATTTCTGATGGGAGTCATCATCCACGGTTCCAGTGCATAGCCAGCATCCCCCACCAGGTGGTCATATGGGATGTCCCCCTGGCAAATACCTGATACAACTGTGAGGCATGCCAGATGTGGGAGTCATGATAGCTTCCAGGGCTGCCAGCACACACATCCATAATAATGCCCTGGGCATTGCACATGACCTGGTAGTTGATGGAGGGGAATCCCTTGCAGTTTACATAGTGCCTACCCTGCTCACCGGGTAGTGACTTGATGTGTATATACGTTCAGTCTATTGCACCCAGTACCTCTGGGTAGTCTGCCACACGGTGGAAGAGATTCATATTGCTGGCCAACTCCACCTGCATTCGGGGGAAGTATATGTGCTCATTGGCATGTGGTAACATGGCATCCAGGAACTGGTGGAGTACCCTGGATGCTGTTACCTGTGAGATCCCCATGATAGCCCCAGTTGGACTTTGGAAGGTACCTGTGGCTAGTATTCTCAAGCTTACACATACCTTCGTGTCCACTGGGATGGGTTCCCCTCTGTTACTTCTGGCTCTGAGACATGGCCGGCACAGCTCAACAAGTTGCTGTATGATGTCCCTGTACACCCTGTAATGCTCTACTATCTCCAGATCATGTAGCCCCTGGTAGGTTACCCTGGGTCTGAACACTCATCTCCTCCTCTGGTGCCTGAGATGGTTGTCAGCATCATCCTCCACACCACCATCAGTCTCCAACACATGCTGGTGAATCAAAGCTATGGCAGCACCTAACATATACATACTAAAATTTCCCCGTCTGTATACACCAATGTTGCAGAGTGTCTGGGAATACACAAATGTGTGTGGGGGGCTTTCACACCTTATATTATTGTGCAATGGATGATGCTGGTGTCATTGGCTGTGTTTGTGCTATTTCAGCTGCAGGGTATCTTAATTATTGGTTTTACAGCAGGTACTGCTATTGTGGGGCCTTTGGTGTTGAGTTATGCTTGTCTGCCGTGATTCATCTATTGCCCTTTACTTCTATTTTCAACCCGATTTACCTCCCATTGTCAGGCATACATCCAGCTGCTGCCTTTCTTGTTTTGTGCTTCCACAACCTGGGATTGTGTTGGGAAATGTGTTATGTAGCTGATCTACTGCAAGTTTGCTTTGTTCTGCTGTGACAGTTTTCTTTTCTTTGCTGTACGGCACCTCCCCTTTCCTGTTCTGCAAGTAGCTGCTAGCAGCCTTGTTAGCTGTTGTCTATGGCCCACTGTGAGTTTCTAGGTGTTAATTACTCATTTGTACTCCAATTACCATGCTGCAGCATTTCCTTATTGTCTTCCTGTATCCTTCCTGTTTCAGCTGTGGTGTGCGCCGCTCACAACCATTTACCGGGTTTTGTGCGCGTTTTCATCCACGTTCACATGAACTTTTGGTTACCTTGTATGCTCTCAGCCAAGCAAAGCTATGGCTACTTCCATATCCCTATCCTGCGATGGCAATGATCCAATGTGCTTACAGCTACAGTGGCACACCCCTCTCTTGATGTCATGTTTACCTCCAGGCCACTCCTTGGAGTTGTAACGCTACGCCGTGTGGTACATCCTTACGCCAGCATGGCTTTTGCGATCCAGTATTACTTGACTCATTTGCATGGCATTGACTGCTAATTCCTAGTTACCACACGGAACTCTGTCACAGACCCTTAGCAACCCTTGTGGTTCTGGTGTAGCATTAGTGCCATTGACTATTATGGGGATATCATGAATTGCGTTACATTACAGTTTTATGACATCTAAATATATTTTCCTTGTGATCTCGTTTGCGCACCAATGTACTGCGGTTTTACTTTGCGTTGGTGTGGCCATGATATTAAATGTTATTTTTTATATGTTGTGCATGTTGTTTTATGCCATTGGCTATATATTTAGCCATTGGCATATATTAACATTATAATACGTAAGTTTGGTCCGCTTTCATGGCTCGATTATATGTTTGACAAAATGTAAACCGTATTTTTTTTGGTTTACATTTCTATATGCTTACGCTACGCCTGCACAACTTCATGAATCGCTATATACCTTCATTTGCATGCTACACTGCTGCGCATGGAGTAATTAGCTTACATGCGCCGGGAGCTGCGCATCTCTGGCGTACGCTGGTAGTGCACATGGCAACAGCTCTTACCTGAATCACTCAATGACCATACTTGGTGCTAGATCGCTGACGCTACTCCGGCTCATGGCGCAAGCTTCATGAATCCCGGGGATTGTGTTATCATGAATTTCCTGAAGGTTATGAAGTCTGAAACTCAAATGTCTGTCATTTTTTAATGAATTCTGTCCTCACTGATTTGCCACAATACACCCAGAAAACCACACATTTTATAAGGGAGAGACTAAAAATGTGAGGCAAAAAAGTTGGACAGATGAGAGATATTTCCCTCCTTCTTTTACACACACACACACACACACACACACACACACACACACACACACACACACACACACACATGCACACACACACACACACACACACACACACACACACACACACACACACACACACACACACATGAAGATGCAAATAAGACGAAAACAGGTCGCACATATATGTTATGCATGTATGACCGGAAGCAAAGGGCATTCAGCATTCTTCTTAAAGAAGAATGCCCTTAAAAATATATATATATATATATATATATATAGGTTCATAGGTTCATAGGTTCATAGGTTCATAGGTTCATACTAGGCTATCTGCCCAAGGGCATTTATAAGCCTAGCCCATAGTTATGTGGCTTTCGCCACCCCTTTAGTTTGAATAAAAACTATGCCTATCATTTTGCTGTGCCTCTGTCAAGCAGTGACACTGAAGTAATCCCTGGGGTATCTGCAATCTCCCATCCATTGGTCAAGATTCCTCTTGAACAAGGCCAGAGAGGTGCTCTGCCTCACATGTACCGGGATTTTGTTCCACAGCATAGGGAGTCTCTGGGTGATGAATCTGTCCCTCCAGCACGTTCTGTTTATAACCGTGTCAAGGTTTAAGTCTCCCACCCTTGTGGTTCTGAGGGATCTAGATTTTTTGAGGTGAAGCATATTCATCAAATCTGGGTTTGACATGGCCTTATATGTCAGGCACAGGTCACCTCTGAGCAAGCGGTATGAGACTGAATAGAGCTGGAGTTCTTTCAGTCGGGCAGCATAAGACATATTTTTGAGACCCTTTATCCTTTTGGTGAGGAACTTTTGGGGCCTTTCAAGCTGCAGCAGGTGTCTGGTCAGATACATTCCAAACGGGGCATTGTACTCAATCATAGGTCTAATAAGTGATGAGTACAGGGGGACGATGACCTCCCTTGATCTAGATGTGAATGCCTTCATGATCAGGTGGGTGATATAGAAGGTTTTCCTAACTACTTTAGCAACATGAGTGTCAAACGAAAGGCTACTGTCAACCTGGGTCCCCAGATCTCTGATGACTTTTTCTTTGCTCAGTGGATTGCCACCTATATGGTAGCTAGGGGTAACCTTGTTTTTCCCGAAGGGTATGACTATGCATTTTTTGGCGTTTAACTTCAGGCCATGGCTCTGGCACCAGTTATCCGTTTCTGTGAGGCCCTTCTGGAGGATATCTGTGTCAGATGTGTTTTCGACTATGGCGCCCAGTTTGCAGTCATCTGCAAACTTTGTCAGCCATAACCCTCCTGTGTTTGCTTGTACTTCAGAAAAGTAGATGCCGAACAAGAGTGGACCCAGGACTGAGCCCTGTGGGACACCACTTGTGACAGGCTTTGAGTCTGACATGGCTCCAGCAACTCTGACCCTGTGGGTTCTGTCACTTAGCCAGTTTGCAACCCATCTTGTGATGTATGGGTTTACATTCAAGCTGATGAGTTTTTCGATGATACCTGAGTGGGGTATTGTGTCGAAGGCCTTTGCCAGGTCGAAGTAGGCTGTATGGACTGCCTTTCCCTCATCAATGGCCTTGGTGACTGTCTCGAAAAAGTCAACCAAGTTTAAGAGGCAGGATCTGCCTTTGACAAAGCCAAACTGAGTTGGATCCAAAGTCTGCAAGTTCCCTATGTCTTTATTTATGAGTTCCATTATGATCCTCTCCATGGCTTTGCAGATAAGGCTTGTCAAGCTAATGGGGTGGTAATTTCCAGGGTCTGTGGAGGCACCGCCCTTATGAAGTGGGACCACAGTCACCGTCGCCACTCCTTGGAGTGTATCCTGAGGTGAGGCTAAGACTAAACAGCTGTCCTAACTGTGGGTTTAATTCCTCGTTGAGTTCATGAAGCACACAGCCGGGGACACCATCCGGTCCCATGGATGCTCTGTTTTTTGCCTTAGTGAGGGCAGTTCTCACCTGGGCGTTGGAGATGTTTGGGGGGCTACAATCCTCTGGAATAGATATCTCTCCTTTTGGGGGGGAGGGGGGAGAAGTTTGCACTGAACCTGTCAGCCAGTATGTTGGCAATGTGTGTAGGTTCAGTAATTTTCACATCATTTTGAACTAATTCTGAGCATATCTGGGAGTTTCCTCCTAGGTTTCTAACATAGCTAAAGAAGGCCTTATGATTCTCTTTAGAGTCCTTGGCGATTTTTCTCTCAAAATTTGCCTTGGATGATTTTATGAGAGCTCTTAGTTTTTTACTTATAATGATCAAAGGTGTCTTACCTTTCAAGGATTTTGCTCTATCTTGTAGTAGCTTCCTCCTTTTGTTGTAGAGCTTGTTTATGGCTGGGGTCCACCAGACTGGATGCTTGCCTTTGGTACAGAGAGTCTTAGTTTAATATATTTACTTATTTTTAATTAAAAAAAAAAAAATCTCCTGGCCAGCGTTCAAAATCCAGGTGGGGCCAAGTGCACACACTTGCATCTGCCTGTGGGCACCCGTTGCCACTGAACATTACTATCAATTACTAATTTTATTCCACCACTTTTATTCAGAATTCACCATGATGGGAGAGTTTTAAGAATGGCAGAACTATGAAGGGAGCCAAGTCTGTTACATTACTAAAAATTAAGTTGTGAAGAGAACGTTGATATAAGTTTGCAGTGGCAGTACAGGGACTTGGATGTCAATTGGTTAGAATTTTACCACAAGTGTTTTAAGTAGGGAGGCATAACTGTTGAAGTACTGAGTGTTAGGTTCTACAGCTTTGCAGCAGCTAAGCACCCGGAATGTCTATTTTAGGACAATCAGATCTGTGCAATTCTAATACAAGTTACATGGAGAGGTATGATTTATAGTGACACCAACTGCACCACTTTGGTATAACAGGGCATCATCAAAAGTATAAGCAAGCTGGGTAAACATATTTCCTTCTTGACTTAATTTAGCATTTTATAAGTGATGGGCAAACATTACTGACAGACATAATCGAGGACCCCCCCATTATATGTATAATAATAATATTGTATTAAAAAGGCATGAAGGAAAGAAACTTTAACTATACATTTATATTGATAGTTATTCTTAACAATGTTTTAATTTGCTATATTCATGAAGATTGGTTAAGCTGATTGAGTAGGGGTATTTCCATGGAGTTGAAAAAGTTTTTATTTTTTTTGCTTCTCTTTCATATTGTGGGAATTATGGGCATGTACAGTTAAAGTTTTAGTTCTGGTAAGACCAGATGTTTGTAGTCTAAGCTAATTGTCATATTTTGTTTTAGGTGCTTCATCGCTACAGATACTAAAAGAGAGATAGCACAGAATAACTCAAGAAGCATATGGTTTGACTTGGAGGTGGCACAGACCCAGGATCAGTTTTTAGTTAACAGAATAAGAGGAATGATGGTTAGAAGAATCAGCATCTGTGGTCACCCCTGGCAAGAAATTAAGACAAAAGGCTAAAAAAGACCTCTCCTCCTCCTGTGGAAAATTCAGTCCCAGTGACTGATACCATGATTGATGCAGGTGGTAATGATGCTCAGTGGGTGACAGAGTGAGGTATCCCAGATAGGGGACAAATAGTGGATAAGTACCTGGTTGAGTTTTTTTAGCTACCTTCTTGATGAAGGTAGGGCTAGGATATTTGACTTGTCTTTAGTAAGGAATTTTGGATCCGTGTTCACCCTCTGTTCTAGTTACCTGCAAGGAGTTTCCTCAGTTCTAGCCTCCCCAGCCCAACTACCACCTCTGAAGACTTGGGGTGAACCTCCTAATACTTCCAACAAGAATGCATTGCTGAGCCCAGATCTTAACATCATGCTTTTTATATCAACCATGGCCCTCAAAAACTGATAATAATACATTACAATTCAACGTAAACTACTGAACACACTTTCGCAAAAGTGCATTTATCGAAAATGTACTTTCCCAAAAAAAAAAAAAAAAAAACAAAAACAACCCAAAATATTAAAACATAAAAGACTATTCATGGTAATTCAGGGGGGCAAGCTGTGGCCCCCACATCCCCCTCCTACTTTAATATTTTCACTCTGAGATCACACTACAGTGGGGAAAAGGGAATATTCCCTTATCCCCACTGTATCGCGATCTAAGCAACAGTTTGTTTAGTTGTACGATCTACACCACACGTTGATGTACAACTAAACCTATATGCAAACAACTATTTGCTTTTCGATAAAATGCACTTTTGCGAATTTGAGCTCGCTCATTTATGTTTCGGTGAAACGTGTGTTCAATGGAGAGACCTAGATCCATGTATATATATAAATAGTAATAACACTGAGGAGAGGGAGAAAATGAGGTAAGGAGTGGACAGTGTGTTCAGAGAGTTACAGATATCTTTGTAGCCAGGTTTAGCGCTAGAGCAATGCCAGCTTTTGGATAGATGTTCAAGTAGTAGTTGTTTGTAACTGGTAGATTCAGGTGCATTTTGGAGGGTGTGGGGTAGAGAGTTCCATAATTTGCCTATTTGATTTGAGAATAGGGCTTTACTGTGAGAGTTGTTAGCTTTGTTTACTGTGAGAGAGTTTCTGTCTGAAGATCTTAGATTTCGTGGGCATGAGTAGGGAACAACAAGTTCCTTGAGGAATGGGCAATTGTCAGGATGGAAGATGATATTCTCTGTGAATTTTAATTGGTAGAGATGGAGTATGTTAGGTAGCCAGAGTCAATATAATTTATGTAGAGCAAAGCAATGGGGGGGTTAGTAGGGAAGGTTGGCTGTGAAGCGGGCTACTTTTTTGTACCACGTTTCCAATTTGGTTAAGTCTGATCTTTTTAAGTTGGTAAAGAAGGGGAAAGCATATAGGAGTGTAGAGAGGAGGAAGGTTCTTGATATGGCTAGTCTGGTATTGTCAGTGAGGAAAGGCTTGCTTCTGTACAGTGAGCCAAGTTTGATGTGAACTTTCTTAATTATGATGGCTATGTGTTGGTCAATGCAAGATCACTCTGCGAAAATGCCCAATAGAACTGGAAGGAGGTTATCTGATGACTTTTTATCATATATCCGGAAGTAATACCATGATTTTATGCTTCAGGGAGTACGGTTTTGTAGATATTGGGATATTCCTTTATCAGAATTGCAATCCCTTTTTGCACACGGTCCCTTTTTGCACACAATCCCTTTTTTGCACACGATCCCTTTTTGCACACAATCCCTTTTTTGCACACGATACCTTTTTGCACACAATCCCTTTTAGTATGCACACGGCACCACAAGGCTATTACTGTCTGACCAATTTACCTTATGTAACTGCAATTGTAATGTTAATGAAAATGCACACAGCACCCTGCTTGTTCACACTTTACTATTGGAAAGGAACTGTTGTTAATTTAAATGGCCTGCTAGAACTAATGTATATAAAGGAAGTGAAAATGGTTGCTCATACTTATGAAACATGTCTTTCTGAAGAAGTCTTGATAATAAATAAGATGAAAGTGCTAAAGTTCTACAAGAGTTGTTGGTGTTATTTACTATTTTATTGAATGCTTTTATTGTCACGAAGTTCATTTCTTAGTTATATATATATATATATATATATATATATATATATATATATATATATATATATATATATATATATATATATATATATATATATATATATATATATATATATACAGTTATTGTATATTATATGACTGTCACACAAGGTCACATATCACTGGTGAAGATTATGTGTGATATAAGCATCAAGGACAGTATATACAATAGGGAGTATGTTCATATTGTGAAGATGTGCAAAATGAGTTGCTGGAATATGAATTTAATCTCAGTGTAGGTCTCAACCAATCAGGGCACATTGCAACAGGCTCATGGACAACAGTAGACAGAAGCACACACAATCATAGACAATATCATAATTATACCAACATTAATTTGTGTCATTATCATAAAATATGTGATTGTGACTTACTGTAGATGCTCTGCATGAACACGTGTACAACCGTAGTGATTATTCAGTAATCTATAAGGGTAATCAAGCAAATCATCAAAAATTACCACTTTTCGGAGGTATTAAAAATAACAGCATTAAACCTGTATTTTACATTACGAGCAATCCTGGCTAGTTGAGAAGTTTGCATGGCATATATATGCCACGACCCACACTTTATGCCATCAGTGTTGTCAATGAGCTGTGTATTTACTGGATGCATCACAGGAAGATGTATCACACATGCAACTCATAGAACACCTTGAAAGGAGTCCTGCTCCATCAACTCCTAATGGTTATGCATCACAAAGAATACTTAGCTATTGCCAATAAGATTTTTTGGAGCTCACTGTGGCAAAAGTGTTACATTTAATTAAATCATCCTTGGAAGATATATGGTGAGGTACATGCAAAAAGGTGTTTTGTACTCAATTCCTGGTGTGATGAGAGCTAAGAACAATGGGATTATAATGTCCTTTGTTGTGGATGTTCTGCCCATACTTAGGAGTTGTTCTGCATGCAAAGGATTCATCATCACTGTGGGCACATACTGGTGGAAGTCCTGATTACTATCTACCTGAGTATCCAGGTCACATAACAATTGGTCTATTCAAAGAGGTGTGTTGTCTATATTGTAATTAGCTTGTGTATTTGCTTTCATAAAGGATCTAATCATGAGTTTTATTCATCTACTGTGTCTCCATGACATTGGAAACAATCCTTTCTGTGTGCTAGTACTTTCTGCAGTATACTAATACCATTCTTGGATTCGGTGAATGCCCACAATTTGCCATCATCCACAAAGTTGGTTAGACAAAGAATGTGTAAGTTTCTCTTGACTTCTGATACTTAATTACTGAATGGGAAAGGGCGTAGTACAGAACTCTGAGGTATGGACCTGGTTACTGGACTCTAGCTAGAGCTGATTTTACACCCTTTAAAATTAGGTGTCCTGTATGTGATCCATTTGCTTATCCACTTGGTGATGTTGGTGTTTATGCCCACTTCAGACAGTTTCTCTGTAATACCTGTATGTGGATTTGTGTCAAATGCCTTGGACAGGTCAAGTTACATAGGATGATAGTCCTTTCCTTATGATGTAGCCTTAACAAATCAGACATGAGTTTGTTACACAGCCATGAGATTACCTGTGTCCTTTTTAAATAGGTCCATGATGACTCATTGGTCTGCCCCGCAGATGAGAAGAGTCAAGAATATTGGTCTATAAGTCCGTGCATCAGGTAATGGTCCCCCCATTCAGAAGGATGACTGTTGCTGTACTCCCCTCTGCAAGAACATAGGCTGACAGGAGGCTGTGTTTAAGTGAGGAATCCAGCTGTGTCTGCTTGGTCAGGTTTTAAGTCACACTATAGGTAATCTGGGATGCTGTCAGGGCCCATTCATTCTGTGGTTGTAGCCTTTAAGAGCGCACAGATGAGCTGCTCTCCTGAGAAGATAACCTGAGTAATGTTTGCATGTATACTTTGGCTGATGGCTAGTGGAGACAGGGAGGAGAAGTGTGAGACAAGCGGTCAGCTAGCAGATTACCTGTTTTCTCCAGATTAGTATGGCTGGTGGCATCCACAAACAGCTCTGTGCTTAGTTATGTATTCCCCTTAACATTTCAGACTTATTTAAATAAATGATTTGTGAAAAGACCTCCAAATACAGCATTGGTTATGCACCACATGCCACACAATGATACTATTCACACAGTCATACAGCTGCACCAATGTCACGTAATTACATCAATTGCACAACATATGTTTGTATGTATTTTGTGAGAAAAATGTGTTTGAGTGGCCTGATGCCATGCAAGGACACATTACAAATGAGATGGTTGTGGTTCATGCAGAACATTTACTGACACAGATACTGATAGTCACACAATGGTGCTGCTGATCATCTCAATAATCCTTCGGAATAGCAACACAATTGTACATAGAATGTATTCCACAAGGATGCAGTTGAATTAAAACATGATATTTTTGTGCATATGACAGCATTACAACATGTAGATGAAACAATACTTATGTGCCCATGTAATCAGTATGAATTTGTATTGATGCATGTCACAGAGCATTTAATGATGCTAGGTATACATATACACCCCTGTGCCATACTGCAAGTCTCAATGTGATGGTTGAATGAGTATGAATGTGTAGAATGTTGATCTGTTCCACTACAAAAACACATGCCTTAATAAGCAAACAACATACATAGTGTCATCCTATGTCAACAGTTCTCAGGAGACATATTACTACAGCTGTTATAGAAGGAACATGTAACAAAATGGCACCAATGGCCATCACTACATTACCTGACATCACAGATTTTAATACATTCTTGTAGGCCTACCGTGCATACATACCTCAACATACCACATGTCAATGCCAGCAACATTGACATGTGAAATGTTAATAGGGTCATGGGTCATTTCTCAGCAAATGGCTAACATCACATAAAATCGTAGACATTATTGTACAATTTAAACCAAACTACCTTTATCTAGATGTTGGAAGAGAGTAATGCTATGTGCATATGTGTGTATTTCTTTTATCGCATTATATAGTGCCTCTCTCCATATGTGACATGTGCACCACCCCATGACAGAATTAACAGTCACACATCCAGTGGTCTGGAGAGGGCTTGCAGAGTTTCATGGAAGGATTCTGCTTCATGATGTGTGTATGCATCATTGACATGAGGACAGCCTGTACTCCTCTGCAGTTAGGATGTCATGTAGCTGGAGGGAAAAAGGGGATGTTGGATGCATGGGGTTACATTATAGGATCTCCTAAGTGGCGTTGAAATGAAAAGTGATTCAAAAGATCATACAATGACCACACACACCGCTTATACTGGGACTGATTTGAACATTACACCAGTGTAGGTATAAAAGCTGAATTCCATACAATGTAATATTAGCACCACCACATAAGTCTGACTTTAGCACTGTCATGCTGCACTTTATGGAGTATGATAGCAACACTGTATGCTGAGAAGAACATGTTGGGATGAGTGTCTGATATGGATGTGAAGTCACATCTGGGTGTAAAATTGTCTCAAAAATTATTTAAATGGATGCACATTGAAGTTGCCTGCTGTTAGATTAGAACCCATAAAGAATTCTGTGAACAGTTCTGCATAGGCAGCAGTGTTATCAGGGTTTATGGGGAACTTGAAATTTTGCCAGGTTATCACTTGGAGGTTCCTGAATATTCCAAGTTTAGCTGGGGGTATCAGTTTTATTTTTGCTTCAAAGGAGACCATTTTGTCATCTGACCTTTCCAGGGAAGACATTACAGTAGGGGGTGTGCAGCACTCTCCCATATTAGTGAGGACCAGAACCAGTATGGTTTCACCACTGGTTGGTGTATTGAATACCTGGTTCAGGCAGTTTATGTTTGCAAAACCCAGGAATCACTGTGCCTGTACATTTGGTGTCATATAGGATTCCCAGTTAATAGTGAGGTAATTAAATTCACCCATGAATATGATATTTGGTTGGATGGTTAATGTTTCTAATAAGTTTAAATGCATGATATAGATTTACTGGGTAATACAGGGGACCTGTAGCTTGCAAGGAAGTGGTATCGGATTCTGCCTATGGTGATTTGAACATGGAGCCACTAAAGTTCATTGTCCTGTTTGACCAGCCTTGAGGTATTTTTATTTTTTATGTAAATAGAGACACCTCCACCTTTAATCCCTGCCTGTGTAGTAGCTGGTCTAAATGTGTGAAAAGCATTATAACCTTGCACTGTTGGTGTGTTGTCTGCTGCCTTAAACCATGGCTCAGTGACCGCACAGATGTCAGCATTCTCTAGGATGAAGAGAGCTTCTAGTGATTAGAGTTTTTTTTTCTGTTTAGACTCCTAGCATTGAGAACTAATACCTTTATATTTTCTTGGTTTTGATTTGGTATGTCAGAAGTACTTTCATTTTGGCATTGCCTAAAAAAGGCACTATGGGGGAAGACAATATTTTAGCTAATATTTGATAGCCTAGAGGGGAGAAGTGCAGGCCATCCCTGGCAAAGCAGCATGATCTGTTGACCATCTCCTTCCATGTTGACAGATATTGGACCCCCTTAGAATGACATCAGGAACTGAGCCAATTATTGAAGTCAATCATCTTTTGTTCATATCATGGCATCATCCTTGGAGAAGGTAAAATACTGCTTAATGTTAGGCTCATACCAGCCTAAGACACATATTCCAAGAGATCCATGATGTTTCTCTTCATATAGTCTAGGGAGGTATGTCTCAGGTAATTTACTTCCACATAGACTATGACTGAATCATACTGGTACTTGGGTCCAATGACCTGAGTGTGTGCCCAATGTGACAGATCCTAGCCCCTGATTAGCAAATGACTGTGTCTACTTTCTCCTTAGTCAGCCTGGTGAGAGGGACATCAGTGTGTCTCACAATGGAGTCTCCACTGACCAGAATGTTGGCTTGTGTGGAGACTTGCCTTATGGACTTAGAGGTAAAGGCTCCAAGAGATGTAGGTTGATGCACGTGTTGTTTTGAAAGAGTGCATTTGGGTCTGCTGAGGGTATTTGCTATGTGTACTTCATATATGAGGTCTTTGTGGTTTATGAAGGTTACATTTAAGTGCCTCAGCATATGTCAGTTTATATGTCTACTTTGAATTGTGTGTGATGGGTGCAGCATACGTACTACTGACAACCTGATGGACATTAGGAGTACTTTTATCTGAGAGCTTTGCCTCCATTGCCATTATTTAAATACATCTCTCAGATACAATATCAGTTTGTTTGAGAATTAACTGGTTGTTAGTAAATATGTGCCAATTTCTACATTGCCTCAGGATGCCCATATCCACAAGGCAGGTAACAGAGATAGCATGAAAGTTCATATCCATGGCAACAGACTCTATTTTATCGATCAGACAATTGTAGGGAGGAATATAAAGCAATGTCAGGAGTACTCGGTTTGCAACTATAGGGACAGTGCTTGTCACTGCAAGCTAGTTGTCCTGTGTACAACTAGCTATTGGAGAAATTTCAATCATGCTTTTACAAGAAAAATGTCGCTCAAGGTGTTTGTGTTTATACATGGGACTGCCTAACACTTGAAGAAAAACTAATACATAGACGCTGAAAATTTAAGGATGAAGTATTTAGGCAGATATTCTGAAGTTAAAAACAAATAATGCAGTACTTACTGAAAACAAAGAATTAGCTTGTCAAAAATGATGAAAAGAGGGGAGTCACATGAATGGCTACTGCCTGGCTACTGCTAGTGCTGGTCTCACCACACCTTCATTCTGCTGGGATGCAATGCTCCTTTGCATCTTCTCTCATCAGAAGCAAAACTTTAGCACCAATTCCAAGATGAGTAGCATGCCACAGCCTGTTTGATGATTCACAGTCTTGTCCCAGATGATGCAAGGGTCTGTAGGCTTGTTGTAGCCTTTTCCTGGTAGATACCCTACATAGCAACCAGACCAATCAGGAACATTAAGCACTGAGGTCTTTGTGGTTTATGAAGGTTACCCAAAACAGTCAGAAATCAAGGCACTCTGCTCCTTCTTTCACCAGGAACAAAATATATCACAAATTCCAAGCTATCACCTATAAAACCTTTATTATGTTTTCTGGTGATCAGCAGTGTCCAGGAAATAATGTCCCTGTGCTCCTTCTCTCACCAAGACAAAACAGAAGCACTAATCCCAAGATGAGTACTGAAAGGCAGAAAGTGAGCTCTCCAATAACTGATGATCTTGCAATAGATGTTTAAAGGTAAGATGAAAAAAATGCAGATGAAAAAAATGCATTAATATACTAAACACTGCAGTGTGCATAAGTAGTTAGATATGAAAGGGAGAACATTAAGTTTTAGCTGTCTAAGTAGAGAGCCACTAATTAAAAAAACAAGATAGATTGAAAGGGATTGGGCACTTTTATATTCTATTTCTATGTAATACAGTGGGATGGCCAATAAATTTAAATATTTGAAGAGGAATGATTTCACAAAATGATAATGTTGTGCTTGCTCACACCAGTCAGTGAAAGGGGAGAGGGAAAGAGATATGTGGAAAATTAACATAAAAAGCAGGCAAATAGAAAGACAGTTGTGTTTAAGAACACAACAGCAACAGGGTGGGAGGGTGGTGAAAAAACTTAAAATATTCTATGTGACTCACAAGAGACACAGTCGTGGTCTCTTTCTATGTTATAATATGCCATTAAAAGCAGAAGACAAGTAAAACACATTGTAAAGAAAAAAGTCATATTATACAAAATAGAAAAAGGCAATAAAGTTATACAAAATACAAAAAATAATCACAGAAAGCTGTGGCAGAGTCTGGGTGAGCTTTTCTATTAAAGTGCTACACATACCTTAGTCTCTACAGGTATTGGTACCTCTTGATTTGCACTTGTTTTCAGTTGACAGAGGTTGCAGAGTTCCTGTAGTGTGTCTCTATCCACCCTGTAGCGCTCTACAATTTCCACCTCATGCAGACCATGAAAAGTTAAATGGGGTCTAAACACCCTTCTGCTTCTTGGACAAGGTTTGTTAGCAGTAGCAGCATAGAGTGGGCCTGTTGCACATACACATGTAAAAGAACAACAGCAGCCCCTAAATTGTTTCTGTGTAGAGTAGTTTCCGTGGCTGTATTCCAATAGGTTTTGGAAATTGCACAAAAAATTGCACTGAATCTACATGATTGCTTTATAGCTTGTTGAATAAATCCTGGCTCTTGGTTGGTTGATTAACATACAAATAAGCTGCTTATGCTGTAATCAGTATGCCACAATGTTTACTGTATTTGCACATGTACAGCAGTTGCATCCCAACATCACACACCGTCTTAGCGCACCATGTAGACTTTATTGAATCCAGCCCATTTTTATATATATCTACCTATATATATATATATATATATATATATGTGTGTGTGTGTGTGTGTGTGTGTGTGTGAGAGAGTGTATGTATATATATATATATATATATATATATATATATATATATATATATATATATATACAGTTGATGGAGTGGTGCACAATCAGTTTTCAGGTAATTTTTATTCACTGCTCATTGAGGCATGTCAGCGAGGGTGGAGGTATGGAGTAGGTGGGGTATAGTCCCAATAGTCATGGAGTTCAAGGGGTTTTGTTTTTGTGGCATTTTTCTTATGGCTGCATGTAGTCATTCTGGAAGTGTTTTTGAGGGTTAACAAAGGATAGGATGGTCATTACGTGTTACACTTGTACTGGAGGGATGGCAGGACTGCTTTTGGACTTTAGTAGGTAGGGCTGCTGTGAGGATGATGGTAGGCAATTGCCTTGAGTGGTTTCATATGATTGGGTTTAATGTTTTGGTGTTGCCTAGGGCAGGTGATGTCCCGGGGCTCATTACGAGGTTAATACTGGTAGTTGGAATGAGGGAGAAGTTAATATACAGAAGGTATGCAAATATATGGTTATTATTGTAGTAATGGAAAGGGATTGTTGATTTTACTGTTAGACTAGTTAAGTGGCAGCTTTTGGAGTTTATGCAATAGGGCTTTTGGGGTTGCTGATGGGGTATTATTAGACAATTGCTCCATTTAGGAAGGGAAATGGCAGTTCGCAGTTTGGTCATTAGTAATTCCACTGGGTGATCAAGAGGCAGCATTTAGGCATGATGGCATGTCACTGACATTGTTTGATCTGGTGACATTGGTCATTTTCAGGTTTTGGTGGTACATTGTGCTCGGGCAGTTTTGCCTGGCTTGGGTTTATGGTTTGTGGTCATTCTGCTAAAAGGCCATGATGGTGGTTTAATGTCTTATTGCTTATAAAGGGTAGTTGGTGTGATGGCAAGATTACTATTAAATGGAATTCTGAAAGAGATCTCATGTTGTTATTTTATTCATTGGACAGTAAAATGGGCTGCAATTGGACGTGAGGTTATGCAATTACCTCTGCATGGTTTCAAGTGGTAGTGGGCTTAGCGTTTGGTTGTCTATTTGTCTGAAGATGACCCAAGAATCGTTATGAAGTTTTTATTGGTATGGTAATTGGGTAACTGAGTATTTCTCTCATATACAGTGGGTATGCTAGGTTATGAAGTTATGGTTTGTTACTTTAGCATTAGAGAGGGATCAGTGGTTTGCTTTCAGCTGTTTAGGCAACTGGCTAATTTTGTTATTTATGTGATAGGGATTTGAGAGGTGATAGCATGGATACAGTGTGGTAGGGCAGGATGGGGTACACTGAATGATGGTTGGTTTAATGCCTTTTAATGGTGGTTACGTTGTTGGAAGTTTGGTTGGAGAGAGAGGGAACCACCTGGTCAGGCTGGTGGGTGGAGAAGAGGGGCAGGCTTGCCCTCTTCTCTTCCCCCTCTGGTATTGGATGTTCAATTCAATGAGTTGGGAAAGGAAAGTGAGTGGTTGGACACTGTTTTATAAGTAAATAAGTAAGCTGAGGTAAGCTGCTTATTTGGTTGGATGTGTAATTCAATAAATGGTAACTGAAGTGAGTGGTGGTGCACTGCTTCATAAGTAAGCGAGTGGATGTATGTACGCTACTTACTGGTCAGGATGAGTGGGGTCACACTGTCCTATTTTAATGTTTTGTGGATGTTATCCTCACCTACATCATGTGTTGGTTGTAATTAATAAATACCAGTTCACAATCATGCTTATGGAAGTTTAATAAAGGCTGTCAAATGTCATTCAGTGTGATGTGTTTATTGAAGGGGACTGGGACAAAACAGGATTGTTAACAGACCAATTTGTCCAGGGACATCTTCAAGTGGGGCTAGATAAATATAGCACGAGGAATTAAGTGGATGGGGAAGGAGAGGGTTAAATGGGATGCAAGATGATTGGGAGGAAATGAGGTAAGGGTAGGGAGGGGCTTAAAGAGTTTTAGGCAAGTGTAACTGATGTAGAAATCATATTTTTATCATGAACTTGCTACCTGCCCTCCCTCCCCTTTTTAATAGTGGGGATTGTGGTTATTTTCAGTTTGGGTAGGGTGGAGAAGAGAGGCAGGCTTGTCTTCTTCTGTTCCCCCTCTGATGTTGAATGTTCAATTCAATAAGTTGGGAAAGGAAAGTGAGTGGTTGGACACTGCTTGATAAGTAAATAAGCAAGTGGAGGTAAGCAGCTTATTTGGTTGGATGTGTAATTCAATAAATGGTAATTAAAGTGAGTGGTGGTACACTGCCTCATAATTAAGCAAGTGGAGGTATGGATGCTGCTTACTGATCAGGATGAGTGGAGTCACAGTGTCCTATTTTAATGTTACATGGATGTTATCCTCACATATATCATGTGTTGGTTTAATTAATAAATATTGGTTAACAGTCATGTTTATGGAAGTTTAATAAAGGTCATCAAATGTCATTCGGTGCAATGTGTTTATTGAAGGAGACCAGGGCATTGACCTTAGAAAGTAACAGCAGCTCTTGAGTAATTTTAGTACAGTTTTACTGTGTCATAAAGGATCCTTAGTTACTTAACGTTTTTTAGATTTAGAGAAAAAGTTGTCCTTAACAAGAAACAAGCAAGTTGGAAAATGTTAATGTTTCAAGCAGTGTCAATCTGGGGCAGTGCTCTAAAAAGAATATATATGCAATATTTAAGTATGTGTGTATACCATGTGGTGACATGGAAATAATGACTTGCGCTACTTAGCAGCCACTTCCTTTCCTCTACTGGCTATTAAAGGATATTGCTTGTTGTAATCTATTTTTCTCACTTATTTTACTGTCAATTAATCATGACCTCTACACATCCTCACACTGATATGCAAGTAGCATTTTAATGCTAAGAAAATTACACCATCCATATGTATATATACATATATATTTCACTATGTATGTATATGTGTGTGTATGTGTATATATATATATATATATATATATATATATATATATATATATATATATATATATATATATATATATTTATATAGATAAATATACAGATGTATAGATAAATACATACATATATATATTTGGTAACTACAGAGATAAAAAAGCTGCACAGTATGATTCACCTTCCTTTTTTCAGATTTTTTTAAATTTTTTAAGTGTTAAAAATTGGGGTGATTTTTAAGTCCTGCATATATAGATATAATAATTTAAAACCATAATACAGAAGAGACAGAAAAATTCTTCCATCAGACTGTATGTAAGTTCAGCTGCAATCATATGTTAAACAGAAAAGTATACATATGAGAGGTGTGGAATATAACTAATTCCACTATAAAGACTAATTTGTAAGCTACAACATGCATGCTGATTGGACAAACCAATCAGCATGTTTATTGTAAATCCAACATTCCCATAGAAATTAGTCCCAGCATATAATGTATCTTTTAGAGTACATTTTGAGCTGGATGTTCAAATAGTTGTAACTTCTCCAACTGAAAAAAACTCACTTCAAAGGCCAAGGCAAGTTTAAGTAGTCAACTGCACCAGTACGACTTTATTTTATATACATTTTTATTAGCTCTGTATTTTGCTTTCCGTTGGAAGGCAAAAAGGTGATATGGAACAGATTTCACTTGCGACTGCTGCACTTCTGCATGCAAATCTGTTGTATTAAGATATGTGCATCTATATATATAAACAAACATATATATATATTTTTTAATACTGCAAACTAATAGTGAGTGGAATTGCAATATCTTCAGAAGAAGAAATGCACGTTCTGCGTACCTCTCAACTGTTCTGAATTTTGCCTTTTATTATTTGCTATCATCCACATAAAATGGTTTGGTTTTCAGGCAAATGATTGATGAGGGAAAAAAGTTGAACACTCGGGAAAATTTTTAAATTATGGATTTCGATCAGTTATTCACCATAACAAATTAAGAATGTAAGCACTGAACTTGAAAAGACTCTGGAGGGTTCAGCATTTTTCCTTAGATACTCTTCTTTCTTTTTTAATTAATAAAAACAGCTATGAAAAACAAGCACTGTTTAATCATCAGCACCTATATACTGAACGCATGTGCAGTACATGCTTCACAACTCCTACAAGGAGTAAGCTATGGAATAACATAAAGTCCATTTACACAAAAGCATTATTTAAGAAAAAAGATAAGCAATTTCTGTTTTAAGTAATGTCATTTTTAAATACCAAATGTGTGTTTAATCACTCGGGCTTGGCTTTTGTGATCAAACCAAGCCAACATGGATAAATCCTGTATCATCCATACCCAGTCATGGATTATAGGTTCATAGGTTCATAGGTTCATAGGTAGGTACTAGGCTATTGGCCCTAGGGCCTATACAAGCCTAGCCAAAAAGATACCCTGCCACCCAAGAAAATTATTTTCCTGCGCCCCTGTCAAGCAGAACCACAGAATGTGATCCCCAGGGTGAATTTCCTATTACCCATCCAATCATCAAGATTTTTCTTGAATAGTGTTAATGAGGATCTCTGTTTGACAAAGATAGGTCGTCTGTTCCAGAGTATGGGAAGTCCCTGGGACAGGAATCTATCCCTCTATCATGTTCTGTTTATTGTGGTGACAAGGTTTAGGTCCCTAGATCGTGTAGCTCGGAGGGATTTCTTTAAGTGGAGCATGTCCAACAGCTCTGGGTTTGACATAGCTTTGTGTGTTAGGCAGAGATCGCCTCTGAGTAGGCGATATGCGACGGAGTAAAGCTGGAGTTTTTTGAGACGGTCTATGTAAGGCATCTGTTTGAGGCCAGTAATCCTCTTTGTGAGGTATTTTTGCAGCCTTTCCAGTTGTTGTAGATGTCTTGTGAGGTATATACCAAAAGGGGCGTTGTACTCTATAATGGGTCTAATGAGTGATGAGTAGAGGGGAACAATGACCTCTTTTTTTCTGGATGAGAAACCTTTTGTGATGAAGTGTGAGAGAAGGATTTTCTGACTACTATCCACCTGTGTCTCAAGGTCTCTTATCACACTTTTGGTGTTAAGTAGACTATTGCCTATGTGGTAGTTCATGGGTACAGAGTTTTTTACCAAAGGGGATGACAATGCACTTTTTGGCATTGAGCTTGAGACCATGTCTTTGACAGCAGGCATCTGTCTCAGTGAGCCCCTTTTGTAGGATGTCCACATCATTAGGAGTTTCAGTTATGGCTCCTAGTTTGCAGTCATCTGCGAATTTAGTTAACCAAAGACCTTTTGTGTTAGCCTGTATTTCAGAGAAGTAGATACCAAACAGGAGGGGACTCAGGACTGAACCCTGTGGTACTCCACTTGTCACTGGTCTGAAATCTGATTTAGAGTCTGCTACTTTCACGGTGTGGGTTCTGTCAGTAATCCAGTTGGCAACCCATCTTGTGACTTAGGGATTTATACCTAGTTTAGTGAGTTTATCTATAATTCCCGATTGGGGGGTGGTGTTGAACACCTTGGCAAGATCTAGATAGGCTGTGTGAACCACCTTACCCTCATCTATGGCTTTGGTGACTATTTCAAAGAAGTGTATCAGGCTTAGGAGACATGACCTGCCTTTTACAAACCCACATGTGTGGAGTCCAGAGTTTGGAGATCTCCAATGTCTTTGTTTATGAGTTCCATGATGATACATTCCATGGCCTTGCAGATGAGGCTCGTCAGGCTAATGGGGCAGTAGTTCCCGGGGTCTGTTGTGGCCCCCCCCTTTGTGGAGTGGGATAACTGTCATGGTGTGCCATTCAATGGGCACAAGGCCTGAGGTGAGGCTATGACTGAACATGGTACTTAGGTGGGGTGCCAGTTCATTCTGTAGTTCATGTAGAAGGCAGCCTGGGATGTTGTCAGGTCCCATGGATGCTGTGTTCTTGGCTTTGGAGAGTGAGGTTTTTACCTGTGCAGCCATGATTACAGGAACTTTGTATTCTTCCGGTATAAAGATGGGCCCTTTAGGGGGTGAGAGGGGGATAAAGTTAGCACTGAACCTATCTGCCAGGATGTTGGCGATATCAGTTGGTTCTGTATATTTAGTGTCATTGTGCTGTAACTCAGAGCAGATCTGAGTATTGCCATTGAGATTTTTGAGATAGCTATAGAATGCTTTATGGTTGTTTTAGAATCAGTGGCAATTTTGTTTTCATAACTAGCTTTGGAGGATTTTATGAGGGATCTCAGCTTCTTACTGAGGCTGACCAGGGAGTTCCTCCAATCGTGGGATTTTACTCTTTTTTGCAACAGTTTCTTTCTTCTGTTGTAGAGTTTGTTTATGGCTGAAGACCACCTGATTGGCTTCCATTTTTGGAGGATAGCATCTTGGTTCTGTTAGGGATAGCACGATCCATGCACTCATGTGAGTGCTTGTAAAGTGCATTTGTGTAGGATTCAGCAGTCGTACCTCTATTATCCATCTGCATGGGTGTCGTGAAGTTTGCCACTTCTGTCTTAAGAAGTGTGAACTTGGCTTTGGAGAAATTTTTTACTGTTGTTTTCCTAATGGGGGGTGGGAGCAGGATGTGGATGACTAGGGTGATTAGCTTGTGGTCAGATCTGACCAATGAGGAGCTGACCTCTGGTGTGGAACACTGGTCACCCATGTTGGTGATGACCAGGTCTAGGATATTGCTGCCCCTGGTGGGGGTGTGGATAAGTTGATCCAAAGCATTGGAATTGATGATTTCCAGAAAACGTTGAGCAAAAGAGTTGGTACATGAGTAGTTTTCCCAGTTAATGGTAGGGTAGTTGAAATCACCCATTATTAGAGTGTTGGGTTGTACCTTAATATTTTCCAGTGTATCAAGAAAAGAGGAGTGGGAATCCTGGGGCATGGTGGGGGGGTCTGTAGCAAGTTACAGTCTGGATTGTGGTTTTGCCCAGAGTTAGTTGAACTTGGGATAATCTCAGATGCATTATGCTGAGCAACTAGCTTGGAGGTGTTGATATCCTTAATGAATATGGGCACGCCTCTAGCTTTAGTGTTTCGGTCCGGGTTTGGTGACCGAAAGGTGTGGTATGAATTATAGCCTGGTAATGCAAGGGTGCTATCAGGAGCTTTGAACCAGGTCTCTGTCACTGCACAGATGTCAATGTTCTCCATTTTAAGGAGTGCCTCGAGTGAGTGCATTTTGAGGTTTAGACTTCTAGCATTGAATAGCATTACCCTCAGATTTTGCTTGCTTGTACCTGTTACAGAGGTGAATTTGTCATTTGAACCTTGCCTAAAAAAGGCACAATAGGAGTGGCAAGAGCCTTTGCCAGTATCCGGAATCCCAAGGGTGACAGGTGCAGGCCATCTCTGACAAAGCAGCGTGGTCTGTCAATCATGTCATCCCAGGCAGACAGATACAGGATTCCCTTAGAATGATAACAGAAGCTTAGCCAATTGTTAAAGTCAATCATTTTGTCCTTGTACTGTGGTGTCATTCTGGGTGATGGCAGGATACTACTCAGGGCTAGGGTCATACCAGCCTGGGCTACAAGATCGGAGAGCTCCTCCATGTCTCTTTTAATGTAGTCCAGGGAGGTACATTTCAGGTCATTCACACCAACATGGACAATGTCAGAGTCATATTGGAACGCATGTGCAGTACATGCTTCACAACTCCTACAAGGAGTAAGCTATGGAATAACATTAAAGTCCATTTACACAAAAGCATTATTTAAGAAAAAAGATATGCAATTTCTGTTTTAAGTAATGTCATTGTTAAATACCAAATGTGTGTTTAATCACTCGGGCTTGGCTTTTGTGATCAAACCACGCCAACATGGATAAATCCTGTATTATCCATACCCAGTCATGGATTATTACTAATATATATCTGTTTGTGGCATGTGTACTGCTTTTCATCACTATTTTAAAAAGCATTAGAAATCAAGGTTATTGTTGAAATCAGTATAAATAAATGCAGTGCAGTTACACTACTTGCCTTTCTTTATGTGTCTTGGTGACAAGACAAACTGACTGCCTGAGATGGAGGCATAGTCAGTTTTGTGGCATTTCTAGTCATAGTTTATTCAAAATCTAATCCTGGCCATCTTAAATGTGATACTGCTTTGTAGCAAACATCATAGGCTACAGAAAGTGATCCTGGAGTAATCCCTGAAGTAACTGAGAGTCTCAAGGATTTCAAAAACTTATATTAACATTTCAGTTCATGTTTTTTTCCGGAGAAATAATGAAACATAAGCAGATATCTAAGCCAAGTGATATGAAAAACTCCTACCAAGTACAGATTCTTTCCCTTGCACATAGCATTAATGATTAAAACAGTTGTGGGAAATTGTACCAGTACCTTAAAACATTAAAAATGTAATCAGAGAATTATTGGCCCAAAGCTTTGTTGCCTTTAACCGGTCAAGTTTAAATAAATGCAATTGCAGTTTATCTATGTTTTAGATAGATAGATAGACAGACAGACAGATATGATATGATAGATACACAGATATGTAGCTAGACAGATATAGATACAAATATAGAGCTGAAGATAATATATATATATATATATATATATATATATATATATATATATTTATATATATATATACAATAAAAATATTCTGACACGTGTCAGTAGTTAACAATAGCATATAATACATCTAAGATGAGTAGCTTTCAAACAATGGTAAACAAAAAATTACTAAAAAAAATGATGACTTCTGGCAGTACTGAAACATCTTGAATGTCATAATAATACTGGGTCTGGATCCAAAACTCATTACATTCCAAGGAAGAAATTGCATTGAGTTTTTGAAATTTTACAGAGTGTCTTTGATTCCAAAGGGATATCCTTGCTAAAAGAATGCAAGTAGCAAACATTACAAACCCTAACTTTGCTATTTTTCCATATATGTAATTATGTCTGCATGCAGTACATGTAAAACACAGAATTTAACTGTCATGGAACACAAGGTGGAATGGATTTTGCCTAATGCAGAATGTTTTCATTTTCCAGTCAAATATGTTATGGTCATTAATCAGTTTGTTAGCACTATCACATATATGTCAGTACACTACCCAGGCAGTGTGCTAAAAGCACACTTTTGATGAATAAATATTATACTAGCGAGTACCATGAACAGTAGTATGTCATTGTCTCTGCTAGAATGGCCATCTAATAATATATTGCAGTGTTTAGCAAGAGATTAGTTTTAAGGACAGTGCTCAGAATGTTAGCCGATTCTCCTATGATGTCAGAAATGTTGTTTGCATCACTGATGTGTGGTCAGAATGCACCAAAAAATCTGCAATAAAGCAGTATATCAGACATTAGCAAAGACCTGAAAAGTTTCAGTATGCATTTTCCATGGTACACCTTAGCGGATATACTCCTGAAACTTACACAAGTATATACACCTTTCTGTAAAGCTACTACATACATATCCTAATGGTTATGCAATGACATGCAAAAAAAAAAAAAAACATGGTTATTGATACACAGTTAAGACACCATGGTTCTGACACCCAATGTGGTATGCTCTACACAGATGGATTATTATTATCATCATGTATACAGATGTCTGTCATGTTATTTGAAATGTATAACCAAAATGAAAATATGTATTCGTTTATGACAGTGAAAACACAGTTTACATTGTCACTCTCCTTTGTGATCTGTGTCGAAATATTAATGTACAGTACCACCAGAAATGTTTACTGTGAGAAAAATTATCTTCCAATATTTGCTTCCTCTGTTGCCTAGCAATGCCCAGGTCCATCTTGCCTTAGTGCAGTTCGACATAGTTTTACAATCATGATGTCACATCTGTTGGTGAGGTGCATATTTCTTAATACAATGTTAATATATTTTTCTTATGCAAAGTATTGCATGTTAGTAACCAGTATCTGAACCATGGCCAGAGATAACTGAAATTTCCAGCAGTGTATATCACTGTTCTTTAATGAATGAATGAATGACTTAATGAATGAATGAATGAATTAATTAATTAATTAATCAATTAATTAATTAATCAATTAATTAATTAATGTATTTATTTATGTATTTATTTATTTATTGTCATTGGATAACCTGGAAGGCAGATTGATCACTGGACCCCTTTCAGCTTCAGCTATGACCAAGGCCCAAAAGGGTAATAATTTAGTGAAGCAAATATTCAGAGATTTCACACTAGTTCAATGTAGATAGAAAAAGACAGTGAAAAGTCAGTTCCTTAAGTAAACTTAGCATAACAGTGGATGTTCAAATGATACTGCTCCAGCAATCTTAGCTATATGGGTTATATCCTGCATAGGTTATAACAGCTGGCCAGCTTCTGAAGCTTCAGAGCACCTTTCAGTTGTCCAAACAATCAGTAAGGCCAATCTAACAGCAATTGTGATAGTTTAATTCAAGTACCAAAAGGGAAATTGTGTAGGCTTAAAATGGCCTGCAATGGCAATTAGACTAGTTCTTACCTACGAACCTACATACCTATGTAATTTCCAGTAGCTGGCACAGCATGTACCAATAGTAGATAGAGGATGCATATGTATGTCAAAAATGTCACTTTGATGTTTGAAATTTTCAGAATGATAACAAAAGTAGAGCACATAAACATACTTGTTAGCTAGGCTGATTATGATGAAAGGTTTGTGTAATGATTTTTGGCAATTTCCAGCAACATAGAATTAAATCAGCTATAGACTCATCCATGCTATAGGTGATGTCCACTATCATATGTAGTTTCTGTATTATGGGCAATGCTGCCTACATTTTATATCTTGTTCAGTGATAATATAATGAGTTAATTTACACTTTCCTCTAGTCAGGTTGCCCTTATGGTTGTACTGCTTTCTGCATGGCATTGGATCGTGTCCATATTTAGGAAATGCTAAAGCTAATGTTTATCTCTGCTGTGCTGATTTACAAAAATATGCCTTTAGATGTTCTTCTGAGTTTATATTTATTGTGCTAGTGGATCACAACTGCATGTTGGAGAAATGAGTTGTCAGCATTGCTTCTCTGAAATGCTTCTCTGTTCCTTTGGTATAATCCTGTTTGGTGTGTGTGTGTGTGTGTGTGTGTGTGTGTGTGTGTGTGTGTGTGTGTGTGTGTGTGTGTGTGTGTGCATACCAAATGTGTCAGTTTTAGGAAGTGCTTTTTGGAATTCTTTCATAAAGCACCACACACGGGCATTTTTCTGGCATTTAAATCAACATGATACAATGTGCTGTATAATTCAAAGTAATTTTCTATAGTTATTGTCTTAAGCCACAATGATATTAATAAAAAAATGGTTGCAAGTATATTTTTCATTTTAAAATTAGAGGCCGATATTTACTTGTTACTTTTGTAAAGAGATCTGTTTTATAGTTGTTTGTCTTCTTTGATATCAAATGAAAACATAGAAAAGACTTCCAAAGCAGCACAAATGTCTTCAGGTATTTTATTGTAGTACAACAGTTAGTAATCCAACTTAACTTGAACTATAATGGAGCATTCTTGTTTACACTATAGAAAAAAAAACACGATTGATAATTAGATGATTAAAGTTATACAATACAAAAAGTAAAAGTTCACAGTATATTAGGTACCTTTAAAACACTGACTATGATCATTTTTACAATCAAAATTGTAGCTTGATTTGTATAAAAAAGTAATTGTTTTTTTCTTTGCACTTTGGTTTTATGCATCTTGTACTATTTCCAGATAAACTAGACTCTCTTTTGCCAGGGATTTCAGACCTGCAGCAACGTTGACAATTTATAGCAGGACAAAGGAGATTTGGTTTACAAAAGGCACCAGGGATCTGCTTAGTGTTCTTGTCATCAATCAAATTAAGTATGGTATGTCTCTTATGACTTGAGGAGGTTTTGCTCAAGCGGTATCTCATTGAAATATTTTGTCTCTTTGGAATTTTCTTGGCCCCATCTCATAGGGGTGTTTCTTAGGCCTTGGCTCCAAGTTAATCCTGTTTGCCAATTAGCAGCAGCTGAAAATAGGTAGTCTCCTGTCATAGGTCATATGTCTCCTACCGACAGGCAGCTCGCCTATACTCACAATCATCACTTCTTTACTAGAAAGTAGCAGCTAGTAAATGTGAAGTCATTACATGGAAAAAAATGTCTAACTCTTAATGAGGCAGTGATTGCTGAAAGGGTAAATTACTTGTATTTGGACTTAACATCAGGTTAAAGAGTATGGCCCCACTTAAATGTTCTTTAGCAGAGCAGTGAGGTAAATTTCTGAGCAAATGGCAATGTGGTGTCTCTCCAAAGTTGTATTTCTAGTGCAAAGAAGCCACATAATTTTATGAGGCTATTATAAGTTCATAAATTTGGTGCTTAATGTGATAGCTTAACTGCTAATATTAGCAGAAAAGGAGATTTTAACATGTGATGGCCATTCTTTTTAAAGATGCATTAGGTCCTTTGAAGGGCAAGTACATACAGGGTCTTCAGTGGAATCTGTGATATTTATAAATAACAGCAGTGACAACTAAATTACACATTTGTACATATCTGAGATAATCTGAATATGGTTCTGTCCCAAGCTGTCGCATGCTTGTTAGAGGTATCACATATCACTATGTCTGTATAGTATAAAATAAAGACATCACAAACATGTGCCCACACACAAACACACATACACAAAAACACACTCACAAACATGTAAACCATACTAAAAGAAATAACAGCTACCAGCAACACACTGGCAATCCAGTGTGTAAAAAAGCATGTCAGATAACAGAACAGCAATGGTATTCATCTCTTACACCAGCTTGTACATCTGCGTTATTACTGATATATGCCATATGTTGTGTAAAAATCAGTGAACAGATAGTTTAAGTAGAAATGATGTCTGGTTACCAAAATAGGAAGCAAAACAAACCTAAAATGCCCAGTGACAAGACAATTTCTCAACATTCTTAAGCTCAGGTTCAAATCTGTGCTGGAATTGCTATACAGTGTGCATTAGCAAAGCATACTGCTTCATAAAGGTCAAGTGCAAAGCTGCTAGTGCTTACTTCTGTGCTGTTCCATGAACATCAGGAACAAGGCACAAGGGTTTATTCAGGTACTGCACATAAAATGCATTCATCGCATCTGACTAAATAACTCACTTTACAATTTGTGGCACATCTAGTGATCAGTAAATGCATGCTATCCACCATTAAACATTTTAGAAACAGTATTAGACATTTTGTATGAAGAATGTGGTTAAAATAAAAATTCTGAGCTCTGAAAGTGTTGTTTTAGCCTTTATTTAATGATTTGTTTGCTATAAAAGGTTGTAAGTTTGGAGTCACTATACAAAGTTAAATCTGGCACTATTTTAATACTTGTGATATCACTGTAATGGCCTGAACTTGGATTCAAGGAAAATTATCAGTTCTTTGTGTATTGCATTCATTCCTTTCCCACTGAACGCAATAGGGTAATAACTAATGGTTTGTTGAAAAACAGGCAGTTTACACTGAGATCACTTCAAAATAAAAGTATTAATATGTGTGTGTGTGTGTGTGTGTGTGTGTGTGTGTGTGTGTGTGTGTGTGTGTGTGTGTGTGTGTGTGTGTGTGTGTGCCTCTCTGTATGTGGGTTAGAAGGTGTGTGTGTTTGTGTTTTGTGTGTTTAGTGTGTGTGTATGTGTGTGTTTACATATTTATATCCATATCTATATCTATAACTATATCTACAGTATTTATTTATTTTATTTTATTTTACATTTGTTGATCGGGCTGGTCCAACTGGATATATGTCCATTTTCAGCAGAGGCCCGAGGAGAAAAGCTCCACATGAAAAAACATCAAACATTAAAAAAACATTAAACAACATTAAACATTAAAAAAAGTTAAAAATCTAGCTCAGAGAAAAAAATAATAGTATCATAATAGTATTTTTACAGTGGCTGCAGTAAGCAAAAATAAGAACATCAAAGGGTATTCAAATTGAATTTATATATATATATATATATATATATATATATATATATATATATATACACACACACACACACACACACACACATATATATATATATATATATATATATATATATATATGTATATGTGTACACCTGTTTATATATAGGTAGATAGATATAGGGGTGGCACAGTGGCACAGCAGGTAGTGTTGTTGCCTCACAGAAAGAGGATCTCTAGCCTGATTCTCAGCTGGGGGGGGACTTTCTATGTGGAGTCTGCATGCCCTCACTGTGTTTGCGTGAGATTTCTTTGGGAATTACAGTTTTCTTCCACATTATGGAGGCCTACATTAGGTGGATTGGGCACTCTTAACTGGCCATTGATATGAGTGTGTGTGTCTGTGTCTGTGTCTGGTATGGAAGAATAAGAGTGGTAGGTCTAGCCACCAGCGATGTGAACAATGGTTTTAGATGATTGTCACTGTGAAAGTGACACCCCTTCCCCATGTGCAAAAATGAGAAGAAGTGGTTGTGGATGAGTTTATATATAAATAATCATCAGTGACTTTGACTGAAGCACAAATCATTGAACAAACTCATCCACGCGTGGTGTGTGTGTGTGTGTGTGTGTGTGTGTGTGTGTGTGTGTGTGTGTGTGTGTGTGTGTGTGTGTGTGTGTGTGTGTGTGTGTGTGTGTGTGTGTGTGTGTGTTATATGTATCCAACAATATACACAAATGTAGAGATTTACAGGTAAACTTAACATAGCAGTAGATGTTTTAATGGGACACAATTGCAGTATCCAAAACTAATTGGCTTTACACATTCCCCCTATTAGTCTGGGAAAATCTGTTGATCACCAAAGAACCTGTGGCCTGCTTCTCATCTTGGGATTGGTGTGGCTGTTTTGCATCTGGTGAGAGAAGAAGCAAAAGGATATTGTATTTCAGAAGCATGAAACTGTGGTGAGACCAGCACTAGTAGTAGACAATCAGACAGATTCCCTCTATTCATCATTCTTGACAAAGCTAATTTGTTCTTGATTAATTGCTGTCTAATCTAACTTCAGAATATCTCCCAAAATACTTCATCCATAAATCATAACAGTCTACTTATTAATTTCTCATCAAGTGTTTCGCAGTGCCATGTGTAGACACAGACACCTTGAGCTGACATTTTTCCTGAAAAAGCACTCTTGAAATTTCAACAATACCTGGTTAGTTTGCACTGACAAGCACTGCCCCAAGAGCTGCAAACTAGACATTTCTGATATTACTTTATATTCTCACCGCAACCATCTAATCAATAAAATAGGACCTGTTGCCATGGATATTAACTCTCCCATTATCTCTATTATCAGCTTGGTGGATATGAGAATTCTGAGGCAGTGCAGAAATTGCCTTATATTTACTGACAGCAAGGCAATTCTCAAAAAACTGATAAGGGATGTGACAGATTTATTTATGCATTGTCACTGAAGGCAAAGCTGTCACATTAAAGCACTCCTAATGTCAATCAGGGTGTGAGTAGCACACACTCTGCACAGATCACAAACAGTTCAAAGCAGGCACATAGACCCACATGTGCACATGGTTATAAAGGCACTTAAATGTAACCTTTCTAATCCTCAAATACCTCCTAGATACAGTACAAATACCCTCAGCAGCCCCAAATGCACACTTTCAAAACAACACCAATATCAACACATACAACTACATCTCATGGAACCTCTACTTCTAAGCCCATAAGACAAGCCACCATACAATCCAACATTATGATGATTGGATACTCCAGTGTGAGACACACCAATGTCCATCTCACCAGGCTGAGTAAGAAGGTCACTGTTAGTTGTTTATTAGAGGCTGGGATCCTCCACATTACATGCACACTCAGATCATTGGGTCACAAGTACCAGTATGACTCAGTCATAGTCCATATGGATGTAAATGACCTGAGATGGTCCTAACTAGACTATATGAAGAGAGATATCATGGAGCTGTCAGAATATGTGTCTCAGGCTAGTATACACCTAGCATTAAGCAGCATTGTACCATCTCCAAGGATGATGCCACAATATGAACAAAAGATGCCTAAATTTAATAATTGGCTTAGTTTATGGTGTCATTCTAAGGGGGTGCAATATTTTTTCCTGGAAGGAGAAGATCAACAGACCAGGGATGGTCTGCACTTCTCCCCTCTAGGCTTTTAAATATTAGCTAACTCACTGTCTTTCCCATAGTGCCTTTTCTAGGCAATGCCAAAGTGAAAGTATTTCTGATATAGCAAATCAAAATCAAGAAAACCTAAAGGTTTTACTGCTCAATGCCTGGAGTCTAAACAAGAAACTTCACTCCCTACAAGTTTTCCTCATCCCAGGGAATGCTGACATTTGTGTCATCACTGAGACATGGTTTAAAGTAGCGGACAAAACCCCAGCAGTGCCAGGCTATAATGCCTTCCACATACTTAGACCAGCTACTACACAGACAGGGACTAAAGGTGGAGATGTCTCGATTTACATCAAAATAAATATCCCTCAAGGATGGCCGAACAGGACAATGCACTTGAGCTTCTTCATGTTCAAATCACCATAGGCAAAGTCCAATATCACTTCCTTGAAAGCTATAGGTCCCTCTCTATGACCCAAGAAACCCATAACTTGCATTTAAGACTATTGAAAAGACCCACCATCCAACTCAATACCACATTCATGGATGACCTTAATTGCCCCACTATTAATTGGGAATCATCTATGTCACCAAATGTGCAGGCATAGAGATTCTTGGATTTTGTAAACACAAAATCCCTGGACTTCACTATCAGTACAATGACCTGGGGTGCAAACATACTAGATCTAATCCTCACTAATATGGGAGAGTGTTGCACATCCCATAGTGTGATGTCTTCTCTAGTTAGGTCAGACCACAAAATGATCTCATTTGAAGCACAAATAAAACCTGGAACCTCAGCTAACCCTGGAATGTTCAGGAAGTGCTCTAAGGCTAACTTCATACTATTAAGAGATAACCTGGCAAAATGTTAAGCCCCCCATAAAACCCTGAGAACACTGCTGTCTACACTGAACTGCTCACAGAAACCGTATACAAGCATGTTAATAGCTATACAGAGATGGCTCTACCCATTAAGGAGCAGTACATAATTAACTCATAAAACATAACACCATAGTGGAATTACAACTTCAATAGACTATATAACAGAAGGAAGAAAATCATGGCAAAAATTAGGAGGTGTAGCACCCAGCAGGATAAAAGCACTCTCATCAAACTAAACCAACAATTCAGAAAACAAATAGTTTACCAAAGCCAAATTTGAAGTAAATGTGGCCTCCCAGGCCAAGGACAATCACAAGGCATTCTTTATCTATGTCTTCAACCTCAAAGTCAATACGCAGTTATACATAGAGCTCCTTGTTAATGCAGTCACTTATAGTGAGCCAGAAGACATAGCAAACTTACTCGCAGACAAATTTAGCTCCAGATTTACCCATCTCTTCCACTCAAAAAATGTCATCAATTCTAACTCTCCCTACTATCACAAGAGACAGGTCCGCAATGCTGTCTCTAAGGCCAAGCACTGCATTTATGAGCACAGACAATATTCCAGGATGTCCTCTAAATAGCATGACACATGACTTATCAGGCACCCTGGAATTGCTATTTAAGTGTAGCTACAAAACAAGCTTCGTGCCTCAAGAATGGAGAACAGTAACAGTCATCCATCTGCACAAAGGTGGGCCATCTATAGATCCTGGAAGCTACAGACCCATAAGTCTCACTAGTCTCATATGCAAAGCCATGGAAAGAATTGTGATGGAAATGATCAATAATGAGACAGGCAACCACCAAACACTTGACCCAACCTAGTTTTGTTTCACCAAGAGCAGGTCATGTCTACTCATCCTGATGGACTTCTTTGAGACGGTCATCAAAGCAATGGATAAGAGCAAAATAATCTATACTGACTACCTTAAACTGCCCAAGGCATTTGAGACAATGCCGCACATGGGCATTTTTGACATACTCAAGAAGTAGGTATAAACCCTTATATAACCCTGTAGATAGCCAGCTCGCTCACAGACAAGACCCAGGAAGTAAGAAATGGGGAGTCCACCTCTACAAAGAGTCCAGTCCAAAGTGGAACCCCTCAGGGATCAGACCTGGGACCACTCCTTTTTGGCATTTACTTCTCTGAAGTCAAGGCGATGTCAAGGGCCTCTAAATGACTAACTTTGCAGATGATTTCAAATTAGAAGCAGTATCAGAATCTCCCATGACACTAATGTTCTTCAGGAAGGGCTGACACAGACAAGTAACTTATTTCAGAGCCATGTTCTAAAACTAAATGCTAAGAAATGCATAGTAGTATCCTTTGTGAAGTCATCCATCCCTGGTAATTATCATATTGACAACACATCCCTAAGAGTTGATCCCATAGTCAGGGACTTTGGGACACACATAGACAGTAATCTAGCCTTTCACCCTCAAATGTCTGCAGCAGTGATGAAATCCTTCTATGCTGCGCAGCTTATAAACAAAGGTATGGCATCTAGGTCCAAGAAGGTCAATGTTCTACTGTATTCAGCATTCATCAGACCGATCATTGAATAAAATTCCCCTTTAGTATGTACTTAACTAAGCACATCCAACAAGGAACATCCACAGAGGTTCATCACTAAAAGAATGCAGGGACTAAGTAATGTGTCCTATGCAGACCTCCTCATAGCTTTATCCCTGTATTCTGTCTCCCACAGGCTGTTGAGGGTAACTCTATGCCTGGAATACAAGACATTGTCTAACCCCAACCTGATGGAACTCCTCTATGTCTGCAAAATAAACAGCACCACAATTAGCCACTCTAAAGACATAAAACATGCCTGTGATATAAATATGACCTGCTGGAGAGATAGGTATGTATCCTAGACACTGATCTTTCTCTGGAACAGGCTCCCCGTCCATGTGAGGCAGAGTTCCTCCGTAACCCAATTCAAATGTAACTTGAACAATTGGATGGGAAACAGGGCATTCATTCCTGATTTGGCACCTATGTCTCTAATGGATACAGGCAGCCTGTAAATGTTTCACTTCCCAATCCCCTGTTTGCACTTATCAAGGATACCAGAACATGTCAGAGATTTAGGATGCATGGCTAATCTTAAAAAGGCCCTTGTGGTCTCTAGCCAAGTACACAGCTATGAACCTATCAGACACATTCTCAAAGCTTTTGGCACCTTCTAGTTGCTCCACCTGTCAAGAACATATGCAGCACTCCATATTAAAAGCAATTGGAGTGCTAAAAGCTTCAGAGTATTTTTTGCCCAGTGAAGAGGCAAGAAGCTTGAATATTTGTGCTAAAATACAAAGAGAAATACATCTATAAACACAGTGACAACATCAGCTACACCTTGACAACAAACCCCAAAAACCATTGGGAAAAAGTGGCTGGAGGAAGGACAGATACTGTAGTGGTGATTTATCACAACATCTGCTGTTATGGTAAGTTTACTTACACACCTGTGTTATGTTCTTCATGCATCACTGCTGCACTAACCTAAGCTATGTGGGTCGGTTACTATAGCCTAGGTAGGAGTAGGAAAAATGGAGGAAGCCAATGCCTAAGACTACAGGAGTACATGGAGTATGAGCCAAGCAAACCCTGTGCTGGACCTGGAAAAGGAATCCAGTTTATACTGCTTTATGAAAGTATGTACAGAGGACAAAGTTGCTAACTTTAGAATCCTTCTAGTGTCTACCCATTTCTAGAAAGCAATCAAAGAATGAAAATCTCTTGTTGAATGAGCTGCAACCATGCCTAGAAGGGGCTTATTGTGGTGAGTATAACAAAAAGCAAACATATGAGACAACCATCTAGAAGTAATCAGCTTTGTCACTGGTTGTCCTTTCCTCTTCCCTTCATAAGTGACAAACAGTTAGTCAGTTTTCCTAGCTTTCCTCTTTCTGTTATAAGAGACAAACAGTCTGATTTCTTAGCTTTGTTTTGTATCTGAGCTGACTGTGTTGATCCAAAGAGTGAAGAATTCTTTCTTCCTTGTTCTTTGGTTCATGAGAGAAGATTGGGAAATTGATGATCTAGTTTAGCATAAACTGTTGAGATAACGTTAGGTTAAAGTGTAGGATTTTCTCTGATCTACATCCTGCCTTTGTGAAAAATGAGGTTGGTCTAACTCACCGTAAGTACTTGTAACTCAGATCCTCACCATGAAGATGCCAGAGCAATAAGTAGAAAGGTGTTTGATGTTAAGAACCTCAAACCAGTCTCATGAGTTAGTTCCAATGAAGACAGAGTAAGCTTATCAGGCACAAAATTAAGATCTCAAGGAGGAACAACCTCTTTCCCTGGTGGTCAGGTAAGTAAGATCCATTTCAAAAACTGTGTAACTTGAGCATTGTTGGACGGGGGAGGTCAAAGGACCAAGAAGAGCCAGTAAGGATGTAAGAGGAGAATGTGTGGTTAGTATACCATTAACAGTCTCTCACAAGTGCTATGTCCTTTCACATACCCACTAAATTTTCTAATGACTTATGTTTTTAATCAGACACTAAACGTTTTTCTCACCAAAAAAGGTTTACATAAACACTACTATATCAATATGTTATGGAAGAGCAAAACTCCCCCTTTCTCTGCTTCACCAAGCACAACAAACAGTTTTCTTGTCACCAAAAACACAAAGTTTTCCATATAAACATCTGTTAAATAAAGGAAGGCCTTCCCTAATGGGGACTTATCCACCAAGATTCACAATGACTAGCTGATTGACAGGAAACAGAAGAACAGCCAGGATACACTTGATTCAAAAAAAAAAAAGCTCTGAAGCTTTTAGCACTTGCCATGCCTTTTATATGGAGCAATTTGTATGCTCCTGGCAGATGGAATGCCTGAAAGGTGCCCAAAGCATTAAGAAGTTGGCCAGGTTGGGGGGGGGGGGTAAGCATACATAGCTTAGGCTACTGCAACACTGATTTGTGAAAAACCTCTCATAATATAGAAATGCTAAATGTGGAAAACTAAACAAGGAATCTGAAATAATTGGGAAACTATTGGCTGTATTCAATAAACCCTTCATGTCCATTTACACTATGTGCACGTTTTGCCACAGCATACACACAATAGCGCATTGTTTTGGATTCAGTAAGCAGCCGTACAAGGTGTGTAGAGCTGCACAATCAAGGTAAACATTGTGGTATGCTAATTACAGTATAGGAAGCTGAATTTTATGCTAACTGACCAATCCAAGATGGAGGAGCTATTCAATAAGCTATAAACCAACTGTGTAGACTTAGTGCTGGCTTTCCCTGCAAATTCCAAAAGCTTTTGGAATACAGCCACGGAAAACAGTATTTATTTATTTTATTTTATTTTACATTTGTTGACCGGGCAAGTCTAACTGGATATATGCCCATTTTCAGTAGAGGCCCCGGGAGAAAAGCTCCGATATATGCAATAGTATAATACCATACAATAAATGCAATAGTATCATAATATACAATATATGCAAAAGCAGGAAGTGACATTAAATTAATTTAGATCAGACATAAAAAAGTGTACAGAGTCGGCAAGAGAAAAAAACTTAAGATAACATATAATATGAAAAAGAAAAAACTAAGAAAGATTAGTTATTTTACATCAGAGGCCTGGGTACAGGCATGCATACTTATGCTTAACTTACAGCTAAGTAGAAGGTGAGTACTTCTAGAGTAAGTCACTCATTTAATAGAGCTGAGAGGAAGTCTCCTTTAATACTTAGGTAGTGGCTGGCATTTTTAGTTAAACCAAATAGACATCGTTGGACAGAATAGAGAGGATGAGTGAAGGGAGTGGGAGATAGCGAATGAGATGTTAGGGTTAGAGCAAGGGCATAGCCAGTGTGTTACGAGGTATTCCTTGAGATATTTTTGAAGAGCAGTGTAGAAGAAAGAGAAGAGAGTTCATTAGGAAGTTGGTTCCAGGCTTTTCCCACTGTGTTAGAGAATAGCGTGTCTCCAGCCTTGTTATTACGTTTAGTAGTGAAAACTAGTAGCTTATTAGCTGAGCATAGTGTTTCCAGATTCTTGTATGGAGTAATCAGACTAGAGAGGATTGGGGTATTCATAGGGTGGTAGAGAATCTTTTGGGTGATAGTAAGTTGTTGATAATGAAGTTGGTTCTGCAGTTCTAACCATCCCAGCTGTTTAAGGTTGTGACAGTGATGGGTTCTAAAAGGGGCGCCTGTGGCGAATCTGGCAATGTTATTATAGCTGGTTACAAGTTTGCTCAGGTTGTTTTTAGATAGGTTGGTATAAATGGCAGAGACATAAAACAGGTTAGAGATAAGGTGGGTTTGGGCAATGGTAGTTCTGGCCAATGGTGTGAGGAAGGTTTTGATTCTATAAAGGGAGCCTAGTTTTCTGTTGACTGACTTTATAGCAGTATTAATATGATCATCATAGTTAAGGTAGTGGTCTACTGTCATACTTAAGAGTCGAGTTGTAGTGTCTGGGGATATGGTAGTTCTATTGTTTGAGGTTATTGTGAAGTGACATTGTGGAGACTTTTGGGTAGGAGTGAAAAGCAACAATTTCATTTTTTTGGGGTTCAGGAGGAGGCAATGTTGCATAAAGCAATTTTCTACATTATTAAACACTGTTTGAGTGAGGGTCTGGAGTGAGGAAATGGAATTGGCAGAACAGATTAAAGTTGAATCATCTGCATATTATATGCAGGTTACTTGTGGAGAGTTAGCTTTAAGATCATTAATAAAGATAGAAAAGAGAAGGGGACCTAATATAGAGCCTTGAGGTACTCCAATATTAACAGGGAGGGGTGTTGATATTATTATCCCAGAGGACAGCTTGTTGTCTGTTACCTAAATAGGATTTAAACCAGAGTATTGCCTGGGTGTCAAGTGATGGGGCTGTTAGTATGTCAATAAGTAGGTGATGGTTGACCATGTCAAAGGCTTTTGGCAGGTCAATAAATAGTGCAGATGAAAGAGAGTTATTATTGTGATTTTTGTTTATGCAGTCAGAAAAGGATAGCAAGGCAGTGATTGTACTGTGGTAAGGTCTAAAACCATGCTGACAGTTAGCAAGTAAATTATGAGAGAGAAGGTGGAAGAGTAGCTGCTGGTGGATACATTTTTCCATTATTTTAGCTAATGGAATGAGTGAGGCTATTGGTCGAAAGTTAGAAATCTCAGTAGAAGAGCCACCCTTATGCAGAGGGATAATGTGTGAGACTTTCCAGATGGAGGGAACTGTTCCTTCTGTGATTGTTCTGTTTATAAGGATGGATATAGGATAGGCAATGACTTTAGATGCTATTTGTAGGTATTCAGCTGGTAGACGGTCAGCTGAGGGGATGCATGGTTTGAGTTTTTGAAGGAGGGAGCAGATGAGTGATGTTGGTACTGGTTGTAGGTGAAGAAAAGGAGCTGAGTTATTTTGCATAGCTTCGGTGAAGTAGTTGTTGAAGGCATTAGCAACTTGTTTAGAGTTATTCTGGGTAATACCTGATGGGGTGGGAGTTTTAGAATGCCCTGACTGAAGCAATTTGTTAATGCCTGACCAGAATTTTTGTGGTTGTTTCTTGTGGGTCTGTTGTAGGTGAAGGTAGTAGTTCCTTTTGTCGAGTAGAATTTTCTTTTTGGTAGAGTTTCTTAATTGTTTAAAATAGAGATGATCAGCTGGGTTTTTAGACACTCTCTATTTGGCCCATATTTTATTATGTAGAATGATCTTTTGCCTAGTTACTTTAGAGAGCCATGGAGCGACTTTGGTCCTAATAGGGGTCGAGCGAGAGGGGGCATGGTAGTCAAGGATTTGTAGGAATTTTGTATTGAAGTAAGATACTGCTTCATCCAGCTGAAGATGATATAGAGGTGACCAATCACATGCCTTCAGTTCATTTTGGAAGTTCTCTGGATTAAAGTGTTTTTGAGCGTGAGGTTTTGAAGAGATATGGAGTGAACCTATGGGTTTTTTGTTTAATTATATAAGTTAGAGAGTGGTCACTAATGTCGTCTGGAAGGGTACCTGGTTTGTATGTGCCATGGTGGCTTTTTATAAGGATCCACTCTAGGGTGCTTTCTTTACTGCTAGGCTTATGGATTCTAGTGGAGGTGGTTATCATTTGGGAAAATCCATAAAGATTTATGTGGGTGGCAGGATTAGGGGAGCTGCAGATAGTCCAGTCTGTATTAAAATCACCTAACACTATGGTTTCCTGAGGTAGATGAGTGGAGAGGCAACTGAGGATACTTTCAAGGGTACTAATATTATTTCCAGGGGGAAGTTAGGAACAAATTATGTAGATAGATTTACAATTGTTGATTTGAAGTTTGACAGTAAGGATTTCAGCATTAGTATTTGAGGGTAGGTCTGTATTGAAGGTTGTAACTTGAAGTTCAGCTTTGAAGAAGATGGCTACTCCCCCACCCTTTTTGGTTTTCCGATCACATCTCATAATGTTTTATCCAGGAGGGGTGATTTCCTGGTCCTGAGTAGTAGGCTTTAGCCAAGTTTCTGTAATACAGAGGATGTCAAATGAGTGTACATCTAAGAGTGCATGAAGGTGGGTTAATTTATTGTTTATACTATGGATGTTGAGATGGGCTATCAGGAGGGAGTTAGAGGGTTTTATTGGGGTATGGGAATTAGAATTTTGGTTCTGTGGGTCTCTGGTAATTTTATTTGTGGGGCCAAGGTTTGGATGAATGTCAGCATCTAGTAGAGGTTGTTGTTGAGGTCTTTGTATAGACTTTAGGAATTTAAAATAGCTATTTAGTTTTTTTTTTATCTTGGAAATAGATAATATGGGTGCATCTATGGTACTTTGGAAGTATATAGATGGAACTAGAGGTTATGTTAATGTGGATGTGGGAGATTATTTGAGAAACTGATTGTGTTTGTTGGTGGGGAAGGTGAACTTCACTAAGTGAGCAGTGTTCATAGATGGTTAAAGAATACAGAATGATTAGTGAAGCTAGAAAAGTTATTATGAGTAGTAGGTTTGTATAACTGGTCTTATACATTTGGGCCATAGGGAGGTAAAGGATAGGTGATAGTGTAGATTGAGGGAGGGAGTATAGTATAAGATATAATATAGGTAGTGATAGGAGAGAAGGATGGAATAGCAGTTTACAAGTTGTTAGCAAGTATAGTTGGGGTGGTGAAGGTAGAAAGAGTTCATATAGGTGTAACGTAGCTATAAGGTGTGGTAGGGAGTAGAGGTGTGATGGCTAATCACACCTCTACTCCCTACCACATCTTACAGCTACATTACACCTAAATGAACTCTCTCTACCTTCTACACCCCAACTATACTTAATAACAAACAGTCTACAAAGAAATAATGTTAGGGGCTGCTGTTGCTTTAATTCATGTGCATGTGCAACAGGATAAAGTCTCTGCTGCTGCTGCTGCTAATAGACCACGGCCAAGGATAAGAGTTTTCAGACCCCATTTAACTTATCACAATCTGCATGACATGGAAATTGTATGCTACATGGTGGATAGAGACACACTACAGGAACTCTGTAACCTCTGTCATCCTCAACATATAGCCGGAACAAACTGAGGGGAACCCATGCTAGTGGAGACAAACGTATTTGTAACACTTAGAATTTTAGCTAAAGGAACCTTTCAGGGACCATCAGGGGACATGATGGGGGTGTCAGAGGCATCATCACCCAGGATTTTCCATCAGTTCCTGAATGCTATGCTCCAACTTGCAGTGACCACATATATTTGCCCGTACGCCTTAGGAATGGGCCACAAATATGCAGGAGTTCTACCCTTAGCACACTGCCCTGAAGCACTGGGTGCCATAGATTGTATACATATAGAAATTAAGGCACCACCTGGGGAACAGGAAAGGCTCTACATAAACAGGAAAGGCTTCCATTCTATTAACTGCAAAGTCACAGGTAATGGCAAGGGAATCATCTTGAGCATATGCACTGGCAACTAAGGCAGTTACCACAACTCACATATCTGGCACATCTCCCAACTGTATCAGATGTTCACTAGGGGGGATATCCCACAGGGTCATTTACTAAGGGATGCAGGTTATCCATCGGAACCGTAGCTGATGACGCCCATCAGAAATGGATACACATCCAGTGAAGAATGCCATAATGAGGCACATGCTCAAGCCAGAAATATCATAGAGCATGTATTTGGGCTGCAGAAGTCATGGTTTCATGCCTAAATACATCTGGGGGAGCCATGCAGTAGAATCCACATACATGTAGTGAAATATTCACCGTTTGTGCCATGCTACACAACATCATCCTGAGAAAGAAGCTTCAGCAGGATCAACAAGGGGAAGGGGCACACATCCCACCACCAATGGCAAGGTCCACACACACACACACACACACACACACACACACACACACACACACACACACACACACACACACACACACAGGTGAGGAGTCAGAGAAGGAACGGCAGCTGCTGTGGATGTAGAAGTGTAGGTGTGCTCAATATGCCCTCGCATTAGCTAAGCGGCAATGCTTAACACACTCACTCACCACCCAAGGGGCTAAAACCTTCATCCTATACACATACATATAGTAACATTGATGCCAAGCAATGCTCACAACCTTTGCCTACACATGTAATGGCTGTTTATTGCTAGCATCAGACAGAGGCTACCATGAACTAAAACAGTTGCAACTGCTGTATTTAGGTAAGTGTTGAACCTGGAGTGTATTGTGTAATAATATGAATAAATGGCATATACTTACATGTTGCTACTTGGTAATATAAGCAAGTAAAAGGTGGGTGATTTGTGCAGAAATGACTTTAGCATGTGACAACAGAGACTTATGTGACTACATATATCCTCTATGAAGTAGTAGGCCTCAGGCATCAATAATTTGCACAGCCATACCTCTCAAAAGTACTGATGATCACCAAATCATACTTTTGTACTTGAAAATCATTAAAGAGAGAAGTTAGAAAGTGATGACACACATTTGAGTTTCAGACTTCAGAACTCTCACAAGATCATTAACAATACTGATGCAAAAAATGTTTGATCATATCAAATGTCTAACTTTCTACATACGATTTCCACATACATCAAGGTTCACGGCAAGACACACCTGGATCATTTGGAGGATGTACAGCACCAAACCTCCTCAGAGCACCCCTAACAACCCCCCTTCATGGCACCTCATCCACACTTTGGCTTTGGCCAGAGTCAATAGGCACTGAAGCTGCAGTAACCACACATCTCTGATTGAGTGTCTCACCTTCAACCTGTCCAATATCTGAGGGCTCACTGGAATGGGTTGGCATAGGCCTACTGGCTGTATCCAATTGAATTAAAGGGGATGGCTGAATGTGAACTTCAGTGTCAGATTCAACCTCTGCACCCCCTGACTGTGCCCCTGTTTGGCAAACATCATCATCACAGTCTGCCAGTACTCTGACATCAGGTTTTAAGAATCATACTTTCACTGCCAGGATCATCTTTGATAATGAGCAACAAACACATTAAATAAATTAATAGCTACATTACTATAGTCAAATGTATGCTAACAAACTAACAGTGGTGCCACTACTAAAACAGTACAGCAATATACACAATATTCCCAACGCCCACATCACACATATGGATAAAATATATAAATTCTTTAAACTGCTCATCACTACTGATAAAAAAAAAACATATTTGGCTTACCATGTGCAGTAGGTGCTATGCTTCCCATGGATAGTGGTCCTCAAAGAAGTTAAGCAAAAAGTAACAACAGCATCATCAAAATTAACAGTAACACAGGGAATTAACAGTGTTTGTCCTTTATATGTCCATTAATGATAGTTTTAACAAGAACTTGGAAGACAAGTCCAAACTAAGCCCATGTGTAATCAATGAGAATGTGTTGTTAACTATAGCAATTTACAACTCCCCCCTTAACAAATTTATTGTTAAACAGAACTTACATATTGCTGTCAATATATTGCCTTACAAGAACATTTAACAACTGAGATACATAATCCTGCATGGAAGCTCCTCCTGGGACATTACTTGTGTCCCTGAAACAGTAGCACCAGTGTCAAGGGCATGTTGTTCTGCACTTTCCTGGGAGCCATCTGGATCCCTGAGAGTGAACAGGAACTCTTCATTTGCAGTTAGTGGTGGCTCTGTAGCAGCCCTGCCCCCCAGTACCAATCCAATCGCAGGCCACTGCAGCTGCTCTCCTCCATGCAGATGAAATCATGTCAGTGGCCGTGTGGTGCACCTGATCATATGTCCTGCTGTGGCCACCTACTGCATTCACATCAGCAACTATCTGCTACCAAATCTGCATTCTGACTGACATATCTCCACACCCCCTCTCATGTAGAAAGGCACAATGTTACTTAAAAGCTTCCACAATGACCTGATTCTCAGGGTTACTGAATGGTGGTTATCAGGGATTTGTATGCCTGGGTGCTATAGTCCTAGGTGACCTAAAACAAGACAGAAGTATAATACACATAAGTATCACATAAGTAATAGTCCTATTTCCAGATAACATGTAAAAGGTATCATTTCACTATTGCCAACTGGAGAAACATAAAACAGTCACGATACTGAAATATAAAAAAAATGAATTGTGTGATTCTAACATACTACATTCACACACAAAACAAGGCTGGATGCAAAACAAGGAGAGTAACAATAGCAACATGTCCTTGTATGTGCAAAATATCAATATCAGCACCAACTGGAAAAAGAGTATTTATTGTATGAAACCACAGTAATAATAAACACAGACCGGTTTCGGCCCAATGGCCTTTCTCGATGTATAGTTCAAACTGCAATCACCCCTTATTTATATAAAACCATAAGCCTTAATTAATCACCAATAATAGAATTATAAGTGCTCATTTAGACCAGGTGGAAATAATCCACCCAGTTTTACAATCCATGATTTCTCTTTTTTGTTTAAAATGTTATGCCTACCTGTTTTAAAACATTTATTGCCCAAAATTCTGTCAATGATAATGAATTTAAAAATGGCTGCGTTGTGTACCATGGTTTGTTTGTACAAAGCATCGGTTAGATATTTATTCCTAATATTGCTTAGATGTTCTGATATGTGGAATCTGATGAGTTTGGAAGTTTGGGCAAGATGAAAAGCAGAGCAGGCCCATATTGCAAGGTAAATGGCCCAATCACTGCTACAGTTGGAAAAAACATTGATGGAAAAAAACTTTTGAGATGTTTTTACTAGTGAATTCTTTCTTCTGAAAGATATGTCTGCAAAGAGAGCAATGCCCACAAGGGTAGCAGCCCATCACTCTGGTCCTATCTATTGTAACCTGCACTGAATGTTCTGATGATATATGTCATTTGTAATGGCTAAAATGACTACCCAAAGTATTTCCTTTACGAAACAAAAATTAACATTTATCTCCTAACAGATCCCATAATCTGTCATCAGCCAGCAAAATGTCCCAATGCTGTTGCACTAGGTCCAAAAATTCATGTGTGTTTCTGCCATAAGTGGTAGTGAACCTGACTTTGTGATCCCTCTGATACTGATGTTTTTTTGTATACAAGTAAATCATTTCTGGAGAGTTGTTGAACCTCCCTACTGGTCTTAAGCACCTTGGCTATGGGATATCTATGTTCCCTGAACCGAGTAATTAGGTCTTGGTCAAAATCCCTGTAATCTTCTGTGTTGGAGCAAATCCGGTCTATTCTCATAAATTGCGACTTAGGAATGTTATTAATAACATGTTTAGGATGACAACTGGAGGCATGTAATAATGTATTTGAATGATGGGGTTTTCTAAATAATGAACTAGACAAAGTACCATCCTGTTGTCTATGTAAAGTTACATCCAAAAAGGAAATAGACACTAAGTCATAGCTGACTGTAAATTTTATATCCCACTTGTTCTCATTCAAATACTGGACAAATTATCATAAGTATGTTACATCCGATTTCCACACCATCCAGCAGTCACCCAAAAAGAATCGCCAAATATCTATTTCATCAAGGAATATGTTGTGACTGCTATCATAGATAATCATCTGTTCAAGATAGCCCATGAAAAATTCAGCATATATGGGTGCCAAGTATGCACCCATAGCTGTACCCTTGAGTTCTAGAAAACATTTGTTGTTAATGTAGAACCAGTTTTTTGTAAGGACGTGCTCAGCCAGACACAAAAGGAAAGTATTAAAACCCAGATTGTATAGAGAATTTTTCTCCAACCAATATTCCAAGGCACGTAATCCTGCCCAATGTGGAATACTGGTGTAAAGAGAAGTAACGTCTAACATGCACATCAACCAGCCCGGCTCCAATTGGGTATATGAAAAAATATTTAAAAATTCTGTTGTATCCTGTATCCTTGCCATAACACCTTTTAATAAAGCTTTCTAATACATGGTAAGATATGCTGATAGAGGTTCGGTAAGAAAACACTTTCCAGAAACTATAGGTCTCCCTGCTGGTTTATTAATGTCTTTGTGAATTTTCGGAAGAAGATAAAAATATTGTGGTGAATGATCTTTTACTTTTAAATGAAATAATGTATATTTATCTATAATGCCTTCATTTTTAAATCTAGTAGTGGGATCATAGGGCATATGTGTATAAAATCTAGCATCTTGTAGCTGTCTATCAGCCTTCTCAACATACATGGACCATTCCATTACTACTATTGCGCCACCTTTGTCGGCTTGGACAATGACAATGTTTTTGTCGTTCTTTAAATTCTCCAAAGCACCCATTTTCAATGATGTCAAATTGGAAGAAGAAACATTTTTATGACGGTTAAAGCCAAAATGCAATTCTTTCTCTATACATTTTTCTAACACCTCCACATTTCTGTTTATAGGCGGAAAAAAAGTGGATTTATGAAACTTAAAACTGCTGCTGTCCATATGCCCATTATCCAATTCAGTATCCTGAAAATGCAATTTAAGGTTAAGCAGTCTGCAGAAAGCATATAGATCCTCAACAAAAGTATCTTCTGACACAAAAAACCCGGGGATAAAATTCAAATCTTTATTGAGTATTACATAATCAGATTCAGACAAAATAGCCAATGAAATATTGGTAACATTGTTAGTTGAAGTTATCTGGGTTTCAGAAAATTCAACGTTGCTTCCAGAGATCCATCTATACCTGTGTTTAGATTTGTGTTTCCTACCCCCCCTTTTCTTACAGATAAAGGGACTGAACCATTATCCTGTAATAAATTATCCTGCTCAGTGGTATAAGATATCTTATGGGCTGGTGACGTCGACTATCTATCAAGTTCTGCATCAGTGTATGAGGATGAATCCTCACCAGACATATTGCTGACTGATTTTTTTAAGAATTGACTTACTTGTTTTCCTCTTTTTGCCCATGGGCAATGACTCTTTTTGGACAAATTTAACACTTTTAGTGCTTTTGACATGCTCAAAGGGCTTCCCCAAATTATAATTCCTTAAATCTCTTTTAAAATGGCAAATGTTCCTATCTTTTAATTCTTGTTCAAACTGTAATAAATCCTCACATAGTTTGTCAAAACATTGTTTATAAATCAATGAACCCTCAAAAGATTTAGCTTTTTCACAAATCTGAGTAACTTCAGATATATGTTTATCTAGTCTACGTTCATAATATTCATGAAAAGTTTTGACAAACTGCGTGGAGGCTTTTTGTTGAATATCAGACCAAGATGTAAGACGTGTATCATCAAGTTGGCCAACTAAAGGTTTGATGCGAATCCTTAGGCCTCTTGAGGTAATGCCTTTTTCTAAATATGCCTTGAATAGCCTCAAGTGCCATACACATGATCTAAGATTTTTCATACGTTTGCTTAACTGGTCAAAAGTGGACACACATGTTGTGTCTAAAAAATAGCTCTGCCTGGTCAGCGCTGTTATTTGTAGTCCCAATCCATCAATGTTTTTTCCAACTATAGCAGTGATTGGGCCATTTACCTGCAATATGTACCTGCTTGGCTTTTTATTTTGGCCAGACTTTCAGACCCAGCAGATTCCACATCTCAGAACATCTAAGCAATATTAGGAATAAATATCTCAACCAATGCTTTGTACAAACACAACATGGTACACAACGCAGCCAGTTTTAAATTCATTATCATAGGTTCATAGGTTCATAGGTTGGTACTAGGCTATCGGCCATAGGGCTTATACAAGCCAAGCCATAACAATTCCCTGGCTATTTCTTCCCACACTATTTACTTCCCTGGATCCCTGTCAAGCAGGGTGACTGACGTGATCCCCGGGGTGTATTTCCTTTCTCCCATCCAATCATCAAGGTTCCTTTTGAAGAGGGCCAAAGAGGCGGTCTGCTTGACATGCATGGGCAGTCTATTCCAGAGTCTGGGGAGTCTCTGGGTCAGGAACCTATCCCTCCAGCATGTTTTGTTTATTGTGATGACAAGATTTAGATTCCTGGAATGTGTGGCTCTGAGGGATTGGGATTTCTTTAAGTGTAGCATGTCCAACAGCTCTGGGATTGACGTAGCCTTGTATGTTAAGCAGAGATCACCTCGGTGAAGACGATATGTGACAGAGTATAGCTGGAGTTTTTTATGGCGGTCAGCATAGGGCATCTGCTTTAGGCCTGTGATTCTTTTAGTGAGGTTTTCTGCGGCCTTTCCAGTTGTTGCAGATGTCTTGAGAGGTACATACCAAATTGTGCATTGTATTCTATAATGGGTCTAATGAGGGATGAGTACAGTGGGACAATGACTTCCTTTTTTCTGGATGAAAAGCCCTTAGTGATGAGGTGTGCCACACAGAAGGATTTTCTGACTGTTGTGGTGATGTGGTTATCAAAGGTGAGACCACTGTCCACCTGTGTCCCTAAGTCTCTTATCACACTTTTGGTGTTTAGTGTACTGCCACCTATGTGATAATTTATGGGTACATGTTTTTTCCCAAAGTGGATAACTATTCATTTCTTGGCATTGAGCTTGAGCCCATGGCACTGGTACCAAGCATCTGTTTCTGTAAGGCCCTTTTGTAGAGTATCCACATCATTTGGGGATTTAATAACAGTTCCCAGTTTGCAGTCATCTGTGAACTTTGTTGGCCAGACCCTTAGTGTTGGCCTGTACTTCAGAGAAGTAGATGCCAAACAAGAGAGGTCTCAGGACTGAACCCTGAGGTACGCCACTTGTCACTTGTCTGGAGCTGGATTTGGAGTCAGGTACTTTTACAATGTGGGTTCTGTCAGTAAGCCAGTTGGCAACCCATTGAGTGATGTAGGGATTAATGCCCAGCTTAGTAAGTTTATCTATGATTCCAGAGTAGGGGATGGTGTCAAAGGCCTTGGTGAGGTCCAGATAGGCTGTGTAGACTGCTTACCCTTGTCCATGGCTCTGGAGACTGATTCTTAGAAGTCAATAAGGTTCAGGAGACAAGATTGGCACTTCATGAATCCAAACTGGGTGGGGTCCAATGTTTTAAGGTTGCCAATGTCTTTGTTTATAAGTTCCATGGTAATAAGTTCTATGGCTTTGCAGATCAGGCTCGTCAAAATGGGGCGGTAGTTCCCGGGATCCAAGGTGGATCCTCCCTTGTGGAGTGAGATAACTGTAGCTGTGCGCTACTCAGTGGGCATGAAGCCTGAGGTGAGCATATGATTAAACATGACACTTAGGTGAGGTGCCAGTTTATTTTGTAGTTCATGTAGTGCACAGCCTGGGATGTCATCTGGTAGCATGGATGCTGTATTCTTAGCTTTGGTGAGTGCGTTATTACTGGAATTTGGCAATCTTCCAATATTGAGATGGGCCATTTAGGGGGTGAGAGGGGGATGAAGTTGGCACTGAATCAATCTGCCAAGATATTGGCAATATCTTTGGGATCAGTATATTTAATGCCATTCTGTTGTAGCTCAGAGCAGATCTGAGCATTGCCATTTAGATTCTTGACATAGTTATAGAATGCCTTGTGGCTGTCTTTGGAATCTTTGGCAATTTTATTTTCATGACAAACCAAGAAAAGTGAAACATACAAGACCCGTTTAGAACAGAAACCTTCCAGTCATTTTCCGATAGATGCAAAAGTCAGAGAATGGCATAAATTATCCAGACACAAAGATAGTTTTCCACACTTTATTTAAAGCTTCAAACATCCAGCTTTTCGTTGGTTAATACTAACCAACTTCCTCAGAACAAAAAACACATCACTGAAATTCTTCCTCAGAACGAAGTACATCCTGAATGTCAGTGACGTGTTTTTTGTTCTGAGGAAGTTGGTTAGTATTAACCGACGAACAGTTGGATGTTTGAAACTTTAAATAAAGTGTGGAAAACTATCTTCGTGACTGGAGAATTTTATTTTCATAACTAGCTTTGGAAGATTTTATGAGGGATCTCAGCTTCTTACTGAGGCTGGTAAGGGAGGTTTTTTGCATCCTGGGATTTTCCTCTTTTCTTCAACAGTTTTTTTTCCTTTTGTTGTAAAGTTTGTTTATGGCAGGGGACCACCAGATTGGCTTCCTTTTTTTGGAGGAGAGCATCTTGGTTCTATTTGGGATGGCACAATTCATGCATGAGTGGATGTGCTCGTACAGTGCCTTAGTGTTGGACTCAGCAGTCAAACTTTCAGTTCCCGTCTGCATGGGTGCCATGAAGTTTGTAACTTTTGACTTGAGTAGCATGAAGTTGGCCTTGGAGAAGTTTTTTATGGAGGTTTCCTTACTGGGGGGTGGGGGTGGAATGTGGATGTTGGTGATTAGCTTATGGTCTGACCAGACCAACGAGGGGGTGACCATAGGTGTGGAGCATCGATTTCCCATGTTGGTAATGACCAGGTCTAGGATATTGGAGCCCCTGGTGGGACTATGGATTAGTTGATCCAGGGCATTGGAATTTATGAATTCCAAGAACCGTTGGGCAAAGGTGTGGGTGCACGAGTAGTTTTCCCAGTTAATGGCAGGATAGTTGAAAGCATCCAGTATTAGGGTGTTTGGTTTTATATTAATATTTTCCAATATGTTTAGAAAGGTGTAGTGAGAATCTTGGGGCATGGTGGGGGATCTGTAGCAAGCTACAATTTGGATTACAGTCTTACCTAGTATTAGTTGCACCAGGAGAATTTCAGACGCATTGTGTTGGGCAACTAACCTGGTGTTGTGAATATCCTTGGTGAATATGGACATTCCTCCACCTTTGGTGTTTCAATCCTAGTTTGGTAGCCGAAAAGTGTGGTAAGAGATGTAGTCTGGTATTGCAGGAGTGCTCTCTGGAGCCTTGAACCAGGTCTCAGTTACTGCACCGATATCGATGTTCTCCATTTTTTGGAGTGCCTCAAGAGAGTGAATTTTGAGGTTTAGACTTCTAGCATTTAGTAGCATTACTTCAGATTTTGCATGCTTGTACCTGTTACGGTGGTAGTTTTGTCCTTTGAACTTTGCTAAAAAATGCACTATAGGGGTGGCAAGAGCCTTAGCCAGTAACTTGAATCCCATGGGTGACAGGTGCAGACCATCTCTGGCAAAGCATCATGGTCTGTTGATCATGTTGTCCCAGGCAGACAGATACTGGATCCCCTTTGAATGACACCAGAAGCTTAACCAATTGTTGAAGTCAATCATTTTGTCCTTATATTTTGGTATCATTCTGGGCAAAGGCAGGATGCTACTCAAGGCTGGGGTCATACCTGCCTCGGCCAAGGATCCAAGAGATCTTCCATGTCTCTTTTCATGTAGTCCAGGGAGGTACGTCTCAAGTCATTCACTCCAACATGGACAATGTCAGAGTCATATTTGTACTTGTTGTAGAGTGACTTGATTGCATGAGATATGTGGCGGATCCTGGCACCCGACAGGCAACTCATTGTAATTTTCTCCTTGTTCAGCCTGGTGAGTGGGACATCAGTGTGCCTGACTATAGAGTCACCTATGACTAAAGTGATAGGTACGTTGTCTTGCCTTGGGGCTGTTGCTGGGTGGCACTCTGGTGTTGAGAGATATGTGACACTTTGGTTGTGATTGATGCTTGTTTGCATTTCAGCTTCAGAGGTGCTTGTTGCTTGGGCAGGTTACAGTTAAGGGCCTCCGCATATGTGGATTTAGTGTTGCTATGTGTGGGTGTTGGTGGTGTGAGTTTAAAAGGGCTATGTGTTGCTTGAGGTGTAGTGTGGTTGTTAAACTTCTCCTCTTGACTGTCTAGCACAATCTTGAGTGGAGAGAGCGTTGTTTCCAGTTTGGCTATGTAAGTGCATCTCTCACAGGTTGCAGTGTTGGGTGGTAGGAGGAGAGGGTTGGCTGTGTATATGAGGCAATTGATGCACTGCCCCAGTATGCCCAGATTCACCAGGTGGACAGTGGTCATAGGTGTGTACTAGGCTAATGGCCCTGGAGCCTATATAAGCCTAGCCCAAGAAGATTCCCTGGCATCATGCTGCCCAAAGATAGTTCCAGTGCCCCTGTCAAGCAAGGCCACTGAAGTGATCCCCAGGGTGAGCTTCCTTTTGCCCATCCACTCATCAAGATTTCTCTTAAAGTGGGCCAGTGAAGTGCTCTGCTTGATGTGAATGGGAAGTTTGTTCCAGAGTATGGGAAGCTCTGTGTCCCTCCAGCATGTTCTGTTTATTGTGGTAATGAGGTTTAGGTCCCTGGAGAGTGTGGCAAAGAGGGAATGGGATTTCTTTAGGTGTAGCATATCTATCAGTTATAGCCAGACATGGCTTTATAGGTCAAGCAGAGATTGCCTCTAAGTAGGCAGTAAGAGACAGAGTATAGCTGGAGTTTTTTGAGTCTTTCCATATACGGTATGTGTCTAAGGCCTAAGATCATCTTAGTGAGGTATTTTTGTGGCCTTTCCAGTTGTTATAGGTATCTAGTGAGGTACATACCAAATGGGGCATTGTATTATATAATAGGTCTAATGAGGGATGAGTAGAGAGGGATTATGACCTCTTTCTTCTTGGATGAGAAAACTTTTGTAATGAGATATGCCACACAGAAGGACTTTCTGACTACAGTGGCAATGTGGTTATCAAAGGAGAGGTTGCAGTCAACCTGTGTCCCCAAGTCTCTTATCACACCTTCGGTGTTTAGTGGACTACTGCCTATGTAGTAGTTCATGGGCACCAAATTTTTCCCAAAGGGAATGACAATGCACTTTTTGGCATTGAACGTAAGGCCATGGTTCTGGCACCAGTCACTGGTGTCAGTGAGGCCTTTTTGTAGAATGTCTACATCAGTTGGAGAATCAATAATGGCTCCCAGTTTGCAATCATCTCTGAACTTGGTTAGCCAGAGTCCCTTTGTGTTGGCTTGAACTTCAGAGAAGTAGATGCCAAACAGGAGAGGACCTAAGACCAATCCCTGTGGGACACCACTTGTAACTGGTCGGTAGGCAGATTTGGAGTCCACTACTTTCACAGTGTGGGTTCTATCAGTGAGCCAGTTGGCAACCAATCTTATGACATAGAGGTTTATGCCTAGTTTAGTGAGTCTATCTATGATTCCTGAGTGAGGGATTGTGTTGAAGACCTTGGCAAGATCTAGGTAGGCTGTGTGAACTACCTTGTCCTAATTCACAGCTCTGGTGACAGACTCAAAAAAGTTTATCAAGTTGAGCAGGCATGATCTACCTTTTACAAGCTCAAACTGCATGGGGTCCAGATTTTGGAGATTCCCTATGTCCTTATCTGTAATGTCCATGATGATGTGCTCCATAGCCTTACATATCAGACTTGTCAGACTAATGGGGCTGTAGTTCCCAGGGTTTGCAGTCACTCCCCATTTGTGGAGTGGGATGATCGTAGCAGTGCACCATTCAGTAAGAACAAAGCCTGAAATGAGGTTGTGAATGAACAGGGTACTCAGGTGTGGTGCCAGCTCACTTTGTAATTCATGTAGAGCACAGCCAAGGGTATTATCAGGTCCTGTGGAAGCTGTATTCTTGGCTTTGGACAGTGTGTTTTTTACCTGTGTAGCTGTGATAATAGGGATTTGGCATTTCTCAGGCACTGTGATAGGCCCTTTAGGGGTGAAAGGGGGTAAATTTCACACTGAACCTGTCGACTAATATACTGGCAATATCAGTTGGTTCTGTATATGTATTGCCATTGTGCTGTAACTCAGAGCTGATTTGAGTATTGCCACGTAGATTCTTGACATAACTATAGAATGCCTTTTAGTAGTCTTTAGAGTCTGCAGCAATTTTGCTTTAGATGATTTGATAAGGGGTCTCAGTTTTTTGCTGAGGCTAACATGGGGTTTTAACTTTCCCCCATCCAATCATCAAGGTTCCTTTTGAAGAGGGCCGAAGAGGCACTCTGCTTGACATGTGATTAGCTTGTGGTCAGATCTTACCAGGGAGGAGTTGATTACTGGTGTAGAGCAACAGTTGCCCATGTTAGTAATGACCAGGTCAAGGATGTTTCTACCCCTGGTGGAGTAAGAATGAGTTGGTCAAGGATGTTGGAATTAATGAATTCCAGAAAAGGTTGAGCAAGTGTGTTGGTACATGAGTAATTTTCCCAGTTAATGGAGGGGTAGTTAAAGTCTCCCAGTATAAGGATATTGGGTTGTACCCTAAAATTTTCCACTGTGTTTAGGAATGTGGAGTGGGAGTCTTGGGACATAGTGGGGGATCTATAGCAGGCTACAACCTGGATTGCAGTTTTACCCAGTGTTAGTTGTACCTGAAGTATCTCTGATGTGTTATGTTGGGCTACTAGTCTGGAAGTGTGCATATCCTTTATGAATATGGAGATACCACCACCTTTAGTGCAGGCTTAGGGGTCGAAAGGTGTGGTATGAATTATAGCCTGGTAGTGCTGGGGTGCTCTCCGGAGCCTTGAACCAGGTCTCAGTCACTGCACAGATGTCGATGTTCTCCATTTTAAGGAGTGCTTCAAGCAAATGCATTTTGGGATTTAGAATTCTAGCATTGAGTAGCATAACTCTCAGATTTCATTTGCTTGTAGCTGTTATGGTGGTAATTTTGTCATCAGGACATTGCCTAAAAAAAGACACTAAAGGGATGGCAAGAGCCTAGGCCAGTATCCAGAATACCTCGGGTGACAGGTGCAGACCATTTCAGGCAAAGTATCGAGGTCTGTTAATCATGTCATCCCAGACAGACAGATATTGGATCCTCTTAGAATGATACCAGAAACGTAATAAATTGTTGAAGTCAATCATTTTCTTCTTGTACTGTGGTATCATTCTGGGTGATGGTAGGATGCTACTCAGAGATAGGGTCATACCTGCCTGGGCTACAAGATCCGAGAGTGCTTCTATGTCTCTTTTCATGAAGTCTAGGGAGGTACATCTCAGGTCATTCACAACAACATGGACAATGACAGTCATATTTGTACCTGTTGTAGAGTGACCTAAGTGCATGCATTATGTGGCGGATCCTGGCACCTGACAGGCAGCTGACTGTAACTTTCTCCTTATTCAACCTAGTGAGTAGGACATCAGTGTTCCTTACTATTAAGTTACCTATGACTAGTGCATTGGGTAAATTGTTTGCTTTATGGGCTTTGGTTGAGTGGCACACTGTTTATGTGAGCTATGTGTCTCATGGTTTGTGCTGGGATGTGGTAGCTGTTTGCAATTCTGCCTCAGAGGTCTCTGTTTGGGCAGATTTTTATTATTATTATTATTATTATTATTATTATTATTATTATTATTATTATTATTATTTATGGTGTAGATTCAGGGCTATGAGCACAGTAAATATGCAAATGAGGTATGAACTCATAAGAATTGCTGAATCCCAATTACTTTGCTCCATGTATCTGATGTAAATATAGTGCCAGGCACTCCGTCAGTGCTTGTTGCTGATGGATTGCAACTGTGAAGGATTACTGGTAGGGAAAAGGAAAATATGAGAGCAATTCAGACTACCTTCCTCCAGTCGGTATGTCAGCCAGGTTAGATTTACAAAGTATCAAAGTAATTGTATCAAGGTTTTAAATATAAGTAAGCAGCACACATTTCACAGTTTCTGTTCAGTAATATCCAACATCCCATTCATTTGTTGACAACTGTATATTATTGCCATTTAATATCCTCACACATTTAAGGACAATGATACAGAATGCCTTACAGACTGCATGCCTCAGTTTACTGTTCAAATAAGACAAGAATGAGCAACAAACACAGAGAGATAAGATAAAGTTGCATTTTTGCAAGCAATACTAAGAAATGGCTGTGTGATCACTCACTGCACTACATTTGAAATTAATACATGTACAAACAACTGTCATATGTTTTGTTAGTACTGTGGATGATGTTGCAGTTGGTTATATGCGGAATTATTTCACTTCCCTGTTGCAAAGATGTTTGTGTGGTAAACAGGGATAAGACAACCTTACTGTGTTCTGAGGGTTCAATGAGGAGAGAGTTCAAATCCAGACTGTTGCAAAAATAGTTCATGTGTTCCAACAAAAAATGTAGTGTTTATTTCATAGATTGCTTTTCTTCATTTCAACTAATTTTCCTTTTATTTATTTTGTTTTTTTATGCCAGTGTTTGCATGGTGAGTGGCTTAGCACAAACTAAGGAAATGGAGAAACATGTGAATGCTAGATTTAGCTGTGCTTATTTCATTTGTGTGACATCTAGCAGTGCACAAACCTGGACTACTAGACCACACAGGAAACAGACAGAACACCTGCAGACAGGGTGTACACAGTGTAAAGGTCAAAAACGATACAGTGTTGCAATTTTTGCTTTCTATCGCACAGTGCCACTAAGGAGCATAGTGCAGTGGTTAGGAAGGTTCCCCAACAGCTGCAACCATCAAACACCTGCAGACAGGATGTGATCAATAATTTAAAATGGGTACATTCTATTAATTCTGTTAGGCACCACACAAACATACTAAGTGGCATTGCACAGCAGATAACACAGAAAATTTAAGAATGAATAGGGAATTATGCAACTGTCATTTCATAATTCCTGTGGCAGCAGGTGCAAGTGCAGGGCTGTAATATAGATGGTCCCGGGCTCAAATACTGGAAATCCAACATATTTTACTATTGTGGAAGTTCTGTTTATAGCAAGTAACAGAAAAATATCCAAGTGTTAGTCCAACATACTTATGGCAACAGGTGTAAGTGTAGGGTTGCCATACACATGGTCCTACATTGTAATACAGGACATTCAAAATATTTTTCCTGTTGTTCCCTTTCATATTAAATTTAATATCACTTATAACACTTTAGATAGTGTGGGTTATACAAACTGTATTTATGAGGGATAAGATACCGTTTTTGTGTATTCAGATATATGACTGAGGGTATACTGCCTACTAAACGTCTGTAAGTATAATTCTGCTATCTGAACTTGGATGGCCTTCTCACTTAAATAAGACACATACACAAATGAATCTATATACAAGAACCTTGTCAAGTCGCATGCATACATGGTTAACACCTCAAGCTGTCAGCTGTATTTATGAATGATTCATTACTATGTTTGAGCAGCACTTCTTCTGTGGCAAAGATGGAACATCACCACTGTGAAAGAAAATGTTTTGTCCCTTATGCATAGGTTTGAATCCCACACTTTGTAAATCAGTTTTATTATTGTATAAATCTGAAACAAAAATGTGTCAGGTCATGAAATTTATGCCCCCAGTGCATGTCTGAAAAGTTAACCCACCTAACAGTTACCTTCCAATTTTAAAAAATATATTTCCAACCTACAGCAGCAAACACCCCCTCAAACTAATGTCAAGTATCAGATTAACCTTTCAGTTTCTAAGATTGATTTCCTCCCTGCTTAGCACTGCTTCTCTCTGCTTAATATTCCGCAAATGTAGTTGCATCATTTCTGAAGTTTAAGCACTACCAGTAAATGTGTTAACAGGCACTGAAAGGAAATCATTAGTTGCCATTGCTCTATGTTTGATATCAGACATGTCTGGCATTACAGGAGAGAGTGCCCAGTTTAGGTCATAAAGGTGGGATGTTCAGGAGTCCATGATATCTATTGGACACCTGGTAAAGCACCACAGCCAAAGGCTTCTGCAGGGTGACTATTCTGGCTCCCAGTACAAGTTTGAGCCTTGTAGTAGTTTGGCTAAGCCTGTACCCAGTTTGACTGGCATCCCGCACACTGGAGAACAGTGTAGGCCCCATTTCAGTGACCTACAAAGGTGCAAGAGGGATACGCTCAACCAGTGGTTGACTGAATTTCAAAACTGGTGAGATCCCATAGTTGTGTAAGTATGTTAATAAAGAGAATTTTTAACACATATAAAGCTAAATATAGGCAATACTGGTATGCAAAATGCTCTATACAACATGATTTCATTGCTGTCACCCTACTTTGTGGAGGTTGCAGTCCAAATTCAACTAATATTCTGTACATACTTTCAGTTTACACTGTTAAAGAAATGGATAGCTGTGGTTCTTTCCTACCTCCCTCCTGCACATTCCTATATTTCTTTCCCTTTGTTCTTCCCTCTGCTTTCTCCCCATTTCACCGCCTTCTTATCTACCCTATTTTAACACCTATAATCTGGTCAAAAATAGAATCACACACAACACACATAAATACCACAAAAAGCAATGGAGCCCTTAAAGATTTTGGCCTCTATATGTGTGTGGAGTAGGCCAACGAGCACCAATGCCAAGCACCGGTAAACAGCTCTTCTGTGTTGTGATTTACCTTCCAGCAATGCTGCTTAAACATTCATTGCTAAAGTAAAACATAGTAACACAAGGTGAATGTAGTATAAGAATAATCTCATTGCATTATCACTATTTATTTAAATATTAACAAACAGTGAATGTAGTATAACAATAATTTCATTGCATTATCACTACTTATTGAAAAGTATTACATACACCTAGATTTGAACCCAGTATCACCAGGGCTCAAAAAGAAGTGTATCAATATATTTACAACTGCTCCTACAGAGTTAGCTAAGCAGGAGGTGTGTTTAATACACTCAGTACTAACTCTCAGAATTTTAGCAGTGAGCCTTCCATTTCTGGACTGCTTACTGCTTAACTACATGCAAACAGGAAAACCAGTAGAACTGTCTATCCCGCATGTACAAACACTTTGCCACCCATCTCACATACCTGCTGTTCACTGCTGAACAATGCAAACTAAATATTAGCATGTGTTAGTTCTGTTTACTGTCCCTTTAGTCTTCATGGCATGAAGTTACATATGGAAACATAAGAAAATATAAGCCTTATCTAAAAATATGTCAGATATTTGCAATGCAGCCATGTGTTACATGCCCCCATGCACTGCAACCTTGGTCTCTCCATACATTTTCACAAATATATCAGCTACACTACATAAATTAATAAAAATATTGTGTGATATGCCATACACATCTTTAGAATGATAATACACATTCAGATTTTTAAATACTTGCAGTAATGTGGACACCTATTTGCATATAATTTGTAAAGCTCTCTGTTAAACTATACCTGCACATTGAAACACAACCATCAAATACTACTCAGTGCATACTCATCAGTCTGGTAACATGGAGAACTTTAACTATCTTGACAACTGCACATACCTATACATCCATTTCATGCAGGCTTACCAACATCTAGTGCTGATGTCATCCACCATAAGTTGTCTTGCAGTCTTGTAAGAGTCAGACTTATACCATGACACTGCATTAAAGTATTGTGTTCTCTAGTCAGTGTACTTAGGTAGGGGTTCTTTTCTCACTTCAGTCAACTGATGTATGTGTCTATGTCTGTGTGTCTATCCAGCCAGAAGACCATAGGTGTGTATCTGACAGTTACCACTCCAGTTCCATGCATTGACAGCATTTTGACACTTGCACAAGCCTACACATCCATCTCTTGAAGGCCTCCCAACATCTCCTCTTCAACATCCAGTGCTGATGTCATCCACCATAAGTTATTTCTGCAGCCATGTAAGAGTTAGACTTGTGCTGGGGCACTTGCTTAAAGTATTGTGTTCTCTAGTCTGTGCACTTAGATATGTAGGGGTTCTGTTCTCACGGCAGACAACTGGGGTGTGAGTGCATTTGTGGCCTTGCTTGACATTACAGAGTGCATTTTATACCAGAATGTGGGACACTGCTATTAACAATTTCCCCTCACCAGAGTCTGCTGATGTCACCTACTATATAGTGTTGTCTGACACTTTCCAAGTCAGACTTGATCTGTGGTGCTTGTCCTAAATAAAGAGTTTTGTAGTTAGTGTACTTAGATAAGGGTTCTTTTTTTTCACTGCAGTTAGCTGGAGGGATGTTTGTTTGTACCCTTGCTTGACATTACAGAGTACATTTTACACCAGCATGTGAGACAGTGTTACTAGTATTTTCCCCTCACCAAACTCTGTTGATGTCATCTGCTATAGCTGATTTGTGGATGTGCCATATTCCCACCAAGGCAGGGTCAGGGACTGGTCTGGAGGCCAGACACAAGTCACCTCATCCTGTATGATACATATTACAGTTACAGGGCTTTCAGTCTATCCAAATATATCATTGCATGGTTTGTAGGCCCTCTATTTTCTTGGTGGGAAACCTCTCCAACTGCTGCAGGTGACTGGTGAGGTACATGAAAAAGGGATCATTATAGTCTATTAGTGTTCTAATGAGGTTTGTGTACAGTCCTGTTATATAATCCTCAGATCTGAATACAATGACCTGACTTATGAGGTGCACAACATAGCATTTTCATACTACTGTGGACCCTTGGTGGTCGAAGTTCAGATTGCTATCTATATGTATTCCCAGGTTTTGCACCACTGGTTTTCAGCATAGGAGGATTGTTGTCAGTGCTGCAATTAGCAGGCAATTCCACTTTGAGGAAGTCCAAATAAACATGCATTTTTGCATTAATTTGTAGATCATGTGGCATTGGCATCAATCATCTGTCTGTGTTAGCCTCTCCTGTATTATGTTATCACTTGTGAATTGAAGAAATGCACCCAATATGCAATAATCAGCAAACTTGGTAAGCCAAATGCCATAAACTTTAACCTTGACTGTTGATAAATACATTCCAAACAGTAAAGGGCTAAGCACAGATCCCTGGGGTACACCAGTTGTGACAGCTCTACTGATATACGTTGATTCCCCAACCTTCAGAGTATGTTTTCTGTTGGTGAGCCACTTAGTTATCCATCTAGTGATATAAGGCTTAATCCTCAGCTGGGAGAGTTTTTCAAAGATACCTGAGTCTGGGATTGTGCTAAAACCCTAGGCCAGATCAAGATTGGCAACATGCACTGACTTACCTTCATCTAGGCCTATCACACAGAATATGTGGGCTGTGACAACATCACAGATCATCAATGGCATGACTCAGCACATGCATATTCCTGACACAGTTGAATACACACTTCAACACACCCTCCACATGGATTATGTTCCCATAGTGTGTACATCAACATGCAACCATTGCTGTTGGGAGGGAGACAGCACCCGATGCATGCATGCATAGATACATCCTGACTCTCTTCATCTGTAAGGTAGACCAATATGGCAATATGGACCTTTTCTAAATGGACACTAGCAATATCCCAGCTGTGTGCAACAGACCTGTGTGAGTTGTAAATGCTTTGTCCATTTATGTTACATCTGTCATATGTCCTCAAAGAGGTCATCAATGGCATGTATGATAACAGCACTATTATCCTGTGGAACTTGACTAGGCCAAGCATATGACAAAAATCCATATTAAGGTATTCACTCAGCACTGTCAGATGTGGCCATAAACATCTAAATCACTAAATGGATAGACTAGTGGTTCACATATATGTGGCATTTAAATATGTTGAAATGTGTGAAGTGACCTATATCTCAGGTCCATTGATCAGGTCTGTAAATCAGGGCTGTCTCATAGGCCCGTTCCTGTCCATTAAGTCACAGACATCACCAATGACATATACATCCTGTGTCCAAGTAGCTGTCTGAAGGACTACAGATTGTGGGTAATCATTGACTCCAACTGTGATATTAGTATAATACAGACAGTATCAACACACACCAGAGATTGCTGCCACAGCCATGACAACACGTGAAAAACAAAACCATGGGGGGATTGGTATGTTATGAAAACAAAAGCACAACTTAAGGATAATGTAGACATCTCACCTTATAAGCAGACCAACTGGTATGTAACCTGTGTCCTTGGGTAGATGGCATGTGGAAGTCCACCAGCATGTGGCCACAGTACTGACTGCTTCCTTGTATGTAACACAACTACTGAGTATGTGAAGGACATCCACATCACAGGATATACTACCTCCATAGTTCACAGCTTTAATCACACCAGTAACTGAGTACACCTCACCCTTCTTCATGTACTTCCCTATACATCTTCTATTGATGTGTAACTGAAATGTACCATGTTTGCCACAGTGAGCTGTAGCACATCTTTTTGGATATGCCTAGGTATTCTTTTTAGTGCATAAACATTACTGTCTGATGGTGCAACACACCTATCAAGGTGTTACACCAGATGCATGTGTGATACCTGTTCTGGCGATGCACACAGCACATATATGCTGTTTGATAACATTGATGGCATGGGCTACATTTGTGACAGTCTGAATTGTGCCATATATATCTGCCATGCAGACCAGTCAACTAGCCTGTAGCGATCCTAATGTCACATACATGTATAGCAGTGTCACTCCTAACACCTCCAGCAGAATGTTACAGTGTCAGGATGGTGTTCTTTATTACCCTCACAGATTGCTGACATATCACAATAGTTGTACAAGTGTATTTGTATAGAACCATCTATGAATCACAGACATGGGAATACTGGTGGTATTATTCTGAGATTGTCCATGACTGTGTGTGCTTCGTTTACTGTTGTCCATGACCCTGTAACTGTGCCCCAGTTGTTCTAGATCTCTGCTGACATACATTCATATTCAGGTTAAGATGTCCTCTGCATTGTTCATGTCAGGATGTTTATCCATTGTTATGTCACCTTGTGTGACAGTCACATAATATACATTTTCAATGTGCAGTCTGTACTGTACCATACTGATATGTGATTAGTGTACCTGTTACAACTGTCTTCCATTGACATGCCCTTATCTGCTGTACATTAGGATGTTTCACATGTCCTCTTTCTCTGTGTTCATTCCTACAATTCATCTGTGTCCCCCTATTCAATACACACACTTCCCTTGACTGTTTATTTTAAATGCAGTCCACGTACCCTTACTGATCATTTACACAATTTTTATACAGCATGCCTGGAATGGGATTTCACAATACTCTGCACTGCATACACTGCCCTGTACTGTGTTTGGGCCATATATATTACTATATATTAAACCCTGGTAATAATGGTGGCATTCAGCACAATCCTGCTAACCTAATTTGTTCTGGAGTACACAGGTTTGCTATGCATGCTGCTTTACACGGTTTTGTTCCAGCCAAAGTGTAAACACAGTGTGCAGCATGAATATGTCATTTGCACTGCTGCTCACTGCACAAACATGCAAACTTCATGTAGGCTTCACATGAAGCCTATACAGAGTCTATTGAATAAAAGGGTATTACTATTTTTCTGATATAATCAAAAAACAGGAAGCAAGCCTGCTGATACCCCACAGTGGGCTTTTTCTTAACATCCTTTTATTTCTGAATACTAACTCCACAGTTGCACATGGTGGTGATAAGGCAATACTTCTTTCCGTTGCACAGCAGTTTTGCACATCTAAGAATTTGCAGTTCTGTGTTTTAACAGTGCAATGATTTGTACTGCTTCCTACATCTGCACCTGAATGGGACTCACACAAAAAGCCACAAAATGTACTAAATACATAATGTACGCACTACATAAACAGAGTCCATACCGCAACCAGACAGATTAAATATCAAAGGTAAGTATTAGTTGCAAACAATCCAAATTGTAAAATTAACCCATTAATGACTTGTGATATTTTTTGAATTCACTGTTTCAATATTCTAATTTTCAGCATATTGTTTTGAAAGCCTGATGTTTTTCCAGCTCAGCTACACTCCTTTGTCAAGACATGTGACTACTGAGTCTGATAAATCTTGGGAGCAATCATTGTGTGTCACCTGAGCCTGATGACTTTTGTGGAGTTTGTTTTGTGACATCTAAGCCAACATCTTTTTGTTCTATTGCTTGAAGTATATGATGATGGGTGGCATCTGAGCCAGCCTACAGTTATACTATTTGCAGCATGTTGGCCTGCTGTTTCACAGACTATTCTGTGTGCAGTTTTTGCTATCAAGCTATTGCTATTACTACTGTAGCTGTGTATTTACAAAACTGTACTTGTGTATTTCACTTGGATCATACTTTGTGCACTTCATGCTACCTCTACTGTCCTCGTAATGGTTTTACAGTACAAATCTGTGTACAACTCTCTTGCTTCTGTAATTGTGCATTATAAAATATATATATCTGTATATTACTTTTGGATTAGATTGTGTTACTTAATTTCTTCCCTAAAGGTTTTTCCATCTTTTCCATAGTGAAGTTTATGTACTTAACATGTTTTCTTTACCATTTGACTAAAATGGTTCATTATATCATTCCTGCCTTCTGTAATATGAACCATCTAGCAAACATGAAGCTCAGTGTACCTTTATCCTTTCTACTGCCATCCTTATCTGTGCTTGGTATTCTGAGATAGCGTAGGAACTGCATAATGCCCAGTACTATTGGAACAACCTAACATGATCTATATAACCTGGAACCACTCTCCCTCCTACTCAGATTGTCAGTTAGCAGCACAGGTCCCAACATTCCGTCAAATAGGAAAAAATATGACTATGACCTGGTGGGGGATCATGTTGATGAGAATGGCCTCAGGTGCTTAAAACACAGGGGTCTTCAGGGAGACATACTGGAACTCACTATGAATGTCCTAATAGCAGGTAAGACACTGGCCCTGAGTTGAAACTCAGAATGATGTCCATATATACATAGAAGGTAAGAGGATATAACAATTGGCTAAATGTTTGGTGTCATTCCAGGGGGCTCCACTGTATGTCATCTTGGGATGAGAAAAAGGACAGCTCAATTGTTTTCCAAAGCATGGCCTACATCTTGTCCTAAACATATTGGCCAAAGTACTTGCTGTCCCCATAATGTTTGTTTTATGTAAAGTCTGCCTTCAGGACATGCAATGTAACAAAGTTTGATGAAATACAGAATAAGAGCAGAAGGAACATTGTCATACTTATGGATCTGCTACAGGGAACAGATAGCCCAGCTTCTGCTAGATTCATTAAAAAAAATGTGTAAGCTATTTCAAAAGAATTTATTACGAGTGGTAGAAAGTACCAACCACATCAAAACAGATCAAATTCTTATCTTCTAAGGTATTTCATTATTCGTTATTCATTTGTTTAACTACAGGAGGCATAAGGAATTTCAGAAAATGATATGTAATATGATTACAGCCTTTAAAATCAATGATGCATTGGAGATCTTTTCTCCTGACTATAGTCATGCACTGTTCAATAAAAGAAATGCTTATTTCTTTGCTGAAAACATAATCACAAACACTCCTAATTTCCAAGAATGCCCACAAAAAAAGAATTCCAAAGACATTAGGCAAAAGAATAGGGCACATGGGCTTTTGACACAGCAAGTATCTCTTTGGCAGAAGTTTGATCATTTTCAGCCCTTGTCTTTCATGGTTGATGATGCCAGTCAAGAGGACAAAATGGCTTTCAGTACCTGTAACACCTTTATTAACAAACTTAAGTATCTGGACATTATTTGAAGCTTTGCCTACTGCGACACCCCACAATACCTTTCAAGAGCCATGGATTACAGATACAGACATTTGCTATTACTTTGTATGCACTCCTTACTTTTGGCATCGGTGTGATTGCCTATATCTTAGGATTCTTTAGGGGATGTGCCAATGTTCAAAGTATGTTTACTCCATGATCTATTTGGCCATTATCCCCTCTCATCTGAATGCATGCTAATATGTAATTGCTATTATACTATTGTTTTCCCTTTGGTTATTAGTATAAAGTACACTGTTAATGGTCATGTCTGCCTGTATATTGAAGGTAGTATAAAGTGATTTTTGAAATAGATATTGCAACTCTTTCTTTTATTTTTTTTTTCCAAACAACTGGATGCAAATATCTTATATCTTATATCTAAGTAAATGGAGATTCCTGGAAAGCTAAGAAATAGACAAGGGACTTTCATGTCACTTGGAGGTTACCCAGTCATGGAGGAGGCTAGAAATATTATATTAAGTTTATGCAATATATTACCTATAGCCTAAGGCTAGCATTATTGTGATGGACATATTATTATTTTTGTGACACCATTATTTTTTTTCCTTTAAATGTAATTATTCTTATGTGACATGCATTAATCCAGCACCCTGCACATACACACCGTTGTAATGATAGCTGACGTTTGCAGGGTGAACAACTGTAAGTCAAAGGATTCCCAGCTGTATGGCAATGTTGAGTCTGCTACATATTTTTGAACCACTAGAGAATTCTCCTGTTAAAGGGTCCAGCTTGCAGTATTATATAAGACTAATGGAAAGTTTATCACAACAGTTGAACTCATTTTGAACTCATTTATTACTTGAGGTTATTCAGAGATTTGTTTTGACTGGAAGATATCTCTTAATAATGTAGTTACTGAATGACTGTTTTTCACACCAGTACCTGTTAATGTTTCTTCTGGTATCTAACCTTACTACATGGGATAGTTTTATGAAATTTCTAGAGTATTTATACAAGCATTTGCAGATGGATCTGATGCAAGAGTTTATTAGCACTTCACATCTACATTTTCTTATGGTAGCCTAGCTTAAGCTTTTTGCAGTTACAAGCTTAATTGACTGTTCAGGATAATAGTGCAATGTTTGCATCTTTCGGCTTTTCCCGGTTAGGGGTCACCACAGCGGAACTCCGGTCCACTAATGATTGGTAGTTGATTTTTACGTGCGGAGTTACCAGCCCTGATGCACAACCTTCAATGAAGGTACGCCCATTCACGCATGTCTCCACGCAGAAGACGCTCTAGCTGAGAATTGAACCGGACAGCATCTTACTGTGAGGCGACAACGCTACCGCAGCACCACCACTGTGGGTTCAGGTTAATAGTGCAATACTGGGGGCTTATTCTTGGTGTAGATGGGACTCTTGGTGTGTTTGCAAGCAGGAAGAAAAAGTATGTCCCACACAGTTGGAATTTGATTAGTCTTATAGAATGTAAGATGTTATAATCCTAACATTATGCAAACAAATATTTTTGAAAATGTTAAACATCTGAAGATTCACTCAGTTTTGTGCAATGGAAAAGTACATTAAGAAAATACTAAAGTGTCGCCAGGATAGGACATGCTCTATAAGGGCAAAGGAATCTAGGGATGTCCTTCTTTTTTGAAAATCAGTGCTGAATGTGTCTAAACATAGTGAAATGTCTGAGAATAAAGGCTTATGGTTCACCGTTAAAGTCAAACCTTCGGATAGAATTGCTATCTTTGGAATGTTTTATTCAACAAATGATGAAACCTCTGCTATTTTTTATAAGCTCGGGAATGTCTTGGATGTTATAGCATGGAGATATTATCCACTTGTTTTACATGGTGAATTCAATGTACCTCTCAATACATCCTTGGATAATTACTGACAGGACAGGGGCATCAGAATACGTAGGACAAAATGTGGAAGTAGTAGCTAGTAGAAATGTTTCTTACTGGGCTTGAAAACATTTGCATTTGAATAAGCAGGAATTTACTATTTTTAATGCTACTAACAGCTGCTAACCAGTTTGATAATTCTCGAGCAGTTCAGACATGTAAAATAGATTAGCAGGTCACTATTTCTATGCAGTGTTTTTTTTTCTTTCTCTGAAGAGAGTATGGTTCTGATGAATCTTCAGGACACTAGCTGGCCATAGAAAGGCTGCAGAACATTAAGTGCTTTGTTATGAAAGAGATAAGAAGATGTTATTTTCTTGAGATATTAGATCATTTCCTTTTGACAGCAGCAGCAGCATTATGGTTTACAGGACAAAATGGGAAACTTTCAAGTTTGTTGCAAGCATCAGCTTTGTGGAATAAAGGGATGAAGCCACAACTGTGACCCAAATGACTGAGATTTGATTAGTGTCCCTGGCTCTGGAAGAACTGTTGAGTGGAGAGACTGCCTGATCCACTCTGTCTGCAAGGAGGGATGTGGTATGTTTACTTGGGAGGTATGTAGCTGCCATGATGTTGGTCTTCCTGGTGAGCATGGCTGCCTATGCACTAGGTAGCAAGAGGTCAGGATTCATGGAGGAGGTGACAGACTACTAAAGGAGTGAGAGTCTAGCCATGAGATTCCCACAGCAGGTCCCTTATAAAGGTAGAACTTAAGATTTTTATTTTTTTATTTTGCCTTGCTTTTATTTAATAACTTTGTGTGACTGGGTTTAGTAAAAAACCCTTTTCAGCATAGGCCTGGGTAGAAAAGCCTTAACATATTACAAATATTTTTAAACAAACAGACATTCGGTAATATTTTATTTTACCTTTGTTTACCAATTTAGTCTCACTAGGAGATACCTGAGGTTATATTTATACTTGTAGGGGAAATCAGGATACTTCTACTCTTTTTGATAGGTGCTATGGGAGCTTTTACATCCACCTGAGTTAGCACAACTCAAGCAGATGGGGTCTCAGTTTAACATCTCATCTAAAGTGTAGTACTCCCCTTATGCTGCACTGTAGTGTCAATACAAGATCTACCAGGTGTGGGAGTAGAACCCACAGCTTTCTGAACCAAAGGTAAGTTTGTTACCTATTATGTATATGAACAGACATTAAATTATACACATTAACAATTACACATACATTTACTAATTAGATTACATTCTAAAAGATATTCATACCTCTCAACCTCTTAGAGCAAGAAATATGGACAAAGCCATAAATAATAAGGGGACACAGGTAAGTACAAGGCTAACTGCCTTTGTGGACCATTTCAAGCCTGGCCAATTTCATTTATCAAGAATCAAGCCCTATACCTTTTGTTTGTGAGGTAAAACCTTAACCATTATGCCAGCGCCTACCCCACAGGCCCCAAAACAGGGACACTTTTTTAAGTAATGCTCTTACAAACTTAGAAAGTTGACAGAATAACAGGTTTTACATTAGCATGACTTTTTTGAAGAGTGTGAAAAATGAAATTCAAATGCATGCCATTATTTTCTGACCTCAGTTTTCAATGATTTGCCAATAATTTGCCAGAAAAACAAAATTTTATGAAGAACAGACTAAGTCTGGACATTCTGAGAAAATCTGGACAGTTGAGAGCTATGCTGTGCATTATCAGATAATGAATGTGGAGTATTTGAAGGGGTGTATTGCTTCATAGGTAAGTACGAGGTCATTGGTCTGCAGACTATTACAAGCCTTGCCAAGAAACAAAGGCTAGGCTCAAAATCTGTACTTTGTTGCAGTGAGCTAAAGACCTTAACCATTATATTAAACTCTCCACCCATTAATGGATTTATCAGATCAATACTTGATCATAGATCATGTAATTAGTGCTTAAAAATTCAAATAAATGTAGGTGAGGGGGAAAATTAGGTAGAACAGAACAGTTTAAAATTGTACTTAAGATGTGGGGTGTAAAACAGGTTCAGAGACAAATTTATATAAGGCTGTCATAAGGTTTATATTAGAAATGTAGAGGTAGGGTGAGTGAAGTATCACAAAATAAAGTATATAGCTAGGAGATGCTAATACAATTGTCCAGGTATTGTTGAAGACAGGTTGTAGGTATAGGATTCCAAATCAAGAGAAATTATATGATGAGCAGATAACACTGACATTTATCCTGGAGACGTACAGGAGCAGATCTATTGATTTGATGTGGAGTTTCAATTATGTTTTAAATAAGTTTGAATTCTGACTGGATGTCAGTGGTAGCGGGATGTATTTCCACAGTTTAGATACACTGTGTGAATGTAGAGAGTCACCTGCAGTATTACATGATTTGGTTATAAGTGATCTATGATTTTTCTCTAGAGCATAAAATTCTGTTGGAAGAGCAGTGTTGTATTAAGTTGTTAATGTCTGGGCAATTGTCTTATAGATAAGCCTCTGTATTGTAGTTAGCTGAGAAACAGCTAGGTAATGTAACAGTTCTAGCCAGTCTAATTCTCTGAGGGCTAAGCAGTGGTGTGTTCTATTGTTATAGTTTTCTGCAAATTTGGCTATTTTATTTTAACATTGATGACGTTTGGAAGGTTATGAGACTTGAAGTTTAGTGAAGGTTGGGCAGTATGCAAATGTGATGACAGTAAGAAAGTAGGGCCTTATAGATTCTAGCTATATCAGTCAGGAAGATTTTTAATCTATATAATGAACTTAGGTTTTGATGAGTTTTTATTTTTTAACCACATGTAATACATTGTGGTCTAATTTCCACGGGACATCTATGATGACACACAATAAGTCTGTGTGGTTTACTTATTCTTTGAAATTTTATCACTGGGATAATAGTTTGCCATTTATCATGGCTTAGCTGTAAAGTGATTTGTCACTGTTTCATAGTCACTGTAATGTAATCGATCAATGTATATTATCAATATGTTGCCCCTTTATAAGAGTGACCTTATTATCAGAGACTAACATACACTGCATTTTTTTCCATCTACTGGTGGAATAAACTTAATTAGTTTGGTAGCTGCAGAGCAATGGACTGCAGGTTCAGCATTTTTTGCAGAAGCCTTATCACACTTACATCTCTTTTATCAGTTTGACAGTCACATCAGAATTAACATTGCTATTAGAGAATTTAGCAATGTGACAACTTTCCCGGCATTTAAAACAAGTGACTTCCCCTTCAGATTTGAAAGTGATACTCCTTTATTCAGCTTGATATACACTTTCATTACATAGAATTTTTTCTTTGTCAGAATTGTAAAACTTTCAAAATCTTTATGCTCTGACTGAAATACCAGTTGTTAGTTACAGTTAGTAATAGCTGTTTTAGTCTATTGATTACTAACATCCCTATCATTTTTGGCAATTATTTTTACCCTCTGGATCTAACTGCAAAGATACTGTATGTTTTAAACAGACAAATTGATCCTTAGCATTCTCTTATTTGGGAAAAAGTCATGAATGCTTTGAATTTGGGACTCTGCTTCATATCCGGGTCAAACAAGGAAACATTTCTTTAGTTCTGCATACTCCTTATAGTCTGTTGTTATCTTGTCCCCTATCAGCCATGCAGAAAGAAGCTGAGACAATTTGACTCAGTCCCACCCCTCCTTTCTTGAGATCCTTTCAAAAGTGATTAAATAAATTTCCATATCTTCTACTCAGGTCAGTGGCTTCAGCAATGGCATGCTTGTTGAAGTTGTGATGGATTTTGTGACCATTATTTTCTCAGCAGAAGCAGCATTGATTATTTGGATGGGTTGTTCCACACCAATCAACTCATCTGCAGTGCAGGAGGAGATCGTTTCTGTCAGCGATATAGCTCGGGTTTTAGAAGCAAGTATACTCATTAAGGGATGCAGTACACATCTCTGTAGCATATGCATTCTCTTCACTACACAATGCATGGATTCATATCAGATATTCACACCTGAAAACACAATGCTACCTCTGAAATTATTATAGCGCAATGATGAAGCAATTATATTTTGTCAGGAATACAGCACAAAATTCCAAACAGTATATGTTAAATGTTTATTTATTTATATATTTATTCATTGAGACTTGTTTACCAGGAATGTTCTACTGAGTCAAAAGTTCCCATTTTCAGCAGAGGCCCATGGAAAAAAAAACATCCAGGTACATAACATTACAGACATAGCATATAGTTGCAATAACATGGTTTACTTTATGAGATAATAACAACATGGGTTTCATAAATTTGAGAAACAAAGGGAACAACACAAAAATAATGCAAGTTACTTCAAATGAACAGTTAAACAAAAATGTATAGTAACAAACAAAATAATTTAGTGTTAGAAGTAGACGCTGGGATATATGTAAGAGAAAGGTAAGGTTACAGAGGTAGGTGGTGGTATCTCAAAGAGTATTTTGTAAACAGAATAGAAAATATGAGAGAGGTCTTGGATGGCTAAGAAGAGGAGAAAAAGGAAATAGGTAAGTAATGAAAGAGAGGCAAGCAAACAGGTGAAAAGAGAAAGAAGAGTTATAACAAAAGTGAGAGGAAATGATGGTAGGTAGATAGCTAAAAGAGGTTGGTGCACAAGGATCGCAGTTAGCTTGGTCAGAGCTAAAGAGTTCTGGCAGGATTAGTACAGAAGCAAATACAAGATTTGGATAATAATTCTTTTATGGAATGTTTAAAGGAAAGAAGGTTAGAGTATGCTACTAAGGTTAGTGGAGGTGAGCTCCAGGTATTGACTATAGAATGAGAGTGGTTCAGATGATTTGTTAGGTTTATTGTATTAAGCGGAATTGTTTATCATGTGATCAGATACATCTTTTAGGGAAGTATTTGTACAGACTAGGCCAAAAGATAGGGCATGCTGCAGGTTTATGTATAATGTAGTGGGCATTTAGTATTTGAAGCTAAGAGAGGTGGTGGGGAAATTGGAGGCACTTAAAAAAGGTAGAGCTGTGCAATGATGGGTACAGTAAGTTGTACTAGTAGCAAATTTGGCAGTTTTGTTATAGCAGGATTCAAGTTTGCTTTTTAATGAAGCTGTGTGTGTTAATAAGGGTCACAGGTCCATATAGCACTAGATAAGTGGTGGCAAGGGGGTTTTGGTGGATGTACCCATGAACTGTTTATGTCAGTAAAGCATTCCAAGTCTCCAGTGTGTCTTTTGATGTCATTCTGGATGTGAAGATCAGACTTTAAATTCTCATCTATTGTCATACCTAATATCTTGGTGTAGGGGACTACTGTGATTTCTGTGCTCATAATACAATAGATCTTTAACTTGGATTTGTCATTGCAATGATTGTTAGGGATGAAGAGGAGACACTCGGTTTTGTTGGGGTTAAGCAGCAGATTGGCATTACTACGTTTCAATAGAAAGAATACCTCTTATGTCATGTGCTGTAAATGCATTGGAATACTTGAAGAAGAAACAATTGTACTGTCATCTGCATACTGAATTAGAGAACCTTGACAGGAGGATGAATGAAAAATGTTGCTGAAGATGTTAAAGATTAGCAGGCCAAGGATGGAGCCTGGAGGAGCATCAGTAATACTGAAAAGGTATCTTTTGAAAAGATACGTTTAAGATACCTTGAAAAGGTAACTGTTGGCTGAAGGAGAAGAAGAGGGGGAAGGCATGCCCGAAAGCAGGAAGAGAGGATGAAGGTTAGGATGTAGTAGTGAGGGTAGGAACTTTGAATGTTGGCAGTATCACTGGTATAGGGAGAGAGCTAGCCAATATGATGGAGGAAGGAAGGTTGATATATTGTGTGTGCAAGAGACCAGATGGAAGGGGAGTAAGGCCAGGTGTATAGGAGGCAGGTTCAAATTGTTCTATCAATGTGTGAATGGGAGGAGAAATGGAGTAGGGGTTATCCTGAAGGAACAGTATGCCAAGAGTGTTTTGGAGGTGAAAAGAGTGTTGGATAGAGTGATGTTTATGAAGCTGGAAATTGATGGTGTAATGATGAATGTTGTTAGTGCAAGTTGGGTGTGCGATGGATGAGAAAGAAAAATTTTGGAGTGAGTTGGATGAAGTTGTGGTGAGTGTACCCAAGGGTGAGAGACTGGTGATTGGAGCGGATTTCAATGGGCATGTTAGTGAAGAGAACAGAGGGGATGAGGAAGTGATGGGTAGGTATGGTGTTAAGAAGAAGAATGCAGAAGGTCAGATGATAGTGGATTTTGTGAAAAGGATGGATATGGCTGTGGTGAATACGTATTTTAAGAAGAGGGAGGAGCATTGGATAATATACAAGAGTGGAGGAAGATGCACGTAGCATATGCACTAACAACATTCATCATTACACCATCAATTACCAGATTCATAAACATCACTCTATCAGACACTCATGTCATCCTACAAAAACACTATTGGCAAACTGTTCCTTCAGGATAACCCCGACCCCCTTTCCCTTCCCATCTACACCCTGATAGCACAATTGTGACCTGCCTCTGATGTACCTAGCTGTGCTCCCCTTCCATTTGATCTCTTGCACACCCAATATATCAACCTTCCTCTGGCCACCATATCAGCTAGCTTTGTCCCTATACCAGTCATACTGCCAACATTAAAAGTTCCTGCCTCACTACCACATTCCTAGCCTTTCTCCTCTCTTCCTGAAATATGAGTGTTGGGCATCCTCTAGGGTATGTCTGTCAATGCAAAGGCTGCTGTGCTATCGAATGACTCGTGTATTACAGCAATATTAAGACAGTGTCACTAATTTTGTCCTTTTGCCCCCAATGTATGTGTGGCATCCTACAAATGTCCTGCTCGAACAGGTTGGGAGGGATGACTGGGCAGCAAGAGTGTGAATACAGTGTGCCATACTGAGATAGAACCAAAATGTATATCAGGTTTTACCTGTGCACATGTCAGTATGAGTAGGTGTATCTGACTGCCTCATAACAACAGACACGGGATGCAAAATGTCAGTTAAATAAGCTGTACCTGTTATACATGTGTGTAATCTTAGTTACTGTGCATGCAACAGAGTGACATTTCTACAGCTACTGGTTATTGCATTGCCCTGACACAGCCATGGGTTCTACAATAAGCATGATTATCTGTTTGAAACTGGAGAGGTGTCCAACTGTGTTATGACTATGTGTCCATGCCTAGTATAAACAGCTATATGAACACCAACATAGCTGTATGGACTCAGCAATAACTTACTTGTAAAACCTGCAGCAACTAAAGTAAAGTAATCCCCTTTGCTGGATAGCAGCAATACACAAACTACAGACTTGGTCCCTATATTGGCTGTACAGGGCAAATTAGGAGCAGGCACCAACTTGGCATCAAGTCAGCCTTTGTCTGATCAAGCATATAAGGTCACAGGTGGAGTACTGTAAGGCTAACTATCAGTACAAATTGGACACATCCACCAAGGCCAATCATAAGGCCATCTTCACATATGTATGCAATCTCAGAGGCAACAAACCAACCCACCCTGTAATGGTGGTCAATCAGACCACATACACACACAACATAGCTATAGCTAACCTGCTCCAGATAGGTTTAGGGCAAACATCTCCCCCTGGCTCAGCATAACTATAGGTGGATATGCACAGCACCCACACCCCTCCCCTCATCACCAGTGAGCAGGTACATATAGCCTACTGAAAGTCAATAAATGTAAGTATCCATGGGACCTGATAACATCCCTGCCCGCATCCTACATGAACTCAGGCATGTGCTCCCAGCTCCATTACACACTGTAGTCACACTAAGCCTCGGCACCATCCACCCCCTGTCTACATGGAAGAGGCCAATGTCATTCCTCTACACAGACATGAATGAGGAATAGAGAATTATGCAATTAACTGGCCCTCATTGGGGGGAATATGACACATCAGGACTAGGAGTACAACCCAAGCTGATACAGTGCTCATAGATTACAGGGGTATAGTGTGGTTGTGAGTGGTGGCTACTGGTATTCAATGTAGATATGCAGGTTCTGTGCATACTGTTGCCAAATGTATGAGGTATTGTGATGTGTTTCCCTTTTTATGTCTTCCAGGTGCACTGTCATGTCAGCAAAGGTCAACTTTCTCTGCGATTGAAACAAATATAATCATAGAAGCCATACCACAGAACCACGCCATAATGTTTGGCCGGAGCCAGCTACATCTGCAGGAGACAACCAGCCTGTGGGATGACCTTGTCCACAAGGTAAACGATGTCGGTCTGCACGCACATACATACAAGCAGGTCCGGCATCGTGCAAATGACCTCATATGCCATGCCCAGCAAAGGGCTGCTGCCATGGCCAGGGACCACACAGCCACAGGTGGGGGGGGGCAGCCATCCAGTACCCAGTGACACCCATCAAGGAGTTCCTCAGCAATCTTTGGGCACCCATCCCAGTACAACATCAGGGTACAAACCCCCCACATGCTGGAGGTGGGTGGCACCAGGCAATGGACAAGTTGCATGCAGGTAAGGCCCCAGTGGAGATTACTAGACTAGTGTAGCAGACATATTTGTATTTGTAAAGTATCTACGTGCATGTGTCAGGTCAGATTGCAGTTGTGCATGGGGTTTTCTAATGCACAGAAGTGCACATCTATGGTGAAGGATAGCACATTGTGTAGTATTGGGGGTTGTACTGTAAATGTGCAGACATGCTTTATCCATCCTGTACCAATGCCACATGTGAGTCTGCTGACAATACTTCTCTCCAACAACTACCTAGGTCCCTGCAGTCTGCATGTGGAATGAAGCTGGTGAGTATGGAATTGTTCTGTTGTGGTTTGCCAATATCCCAGGCATGTGAAGGCCATGCAATTTACAATGCACACAATCGTCACTCATAGTCATATTGCTTTATGTGCATGTTCACTTGGGGGTGGGGTTAACTGCATTGCATCACAGAGGTCACCACAGAGGCCTATCTGAAGAGAATGTAACATTCCTGTAGCATACCTCACAACCTGTCAGTATAAGACTTCTGGACAGAGACCATACCTCACAACCTGTCAGTATAAGACTTCTGGACAGAGACCAATAAAATGGTGGGACAAACAGCCTAAGGTAGGAACGTGTAAAACATTACTCTTATACAGTGGATATAAACAGTGCTCACACCCCTGTTAAGATGCCAGGTGTTTGTGATATATACAAATTGAGACCACAATATGTCAGTCCACACTTTTTCCAACCTGTAATGTGATCTATAACATGAACAATTCACATGTAAAAAACAATCAATCTGTTGGACACCAAATATGGAGTATACAAACCTTACAATAAGCTGGATGCATATGTGTGCACACCCTTCAACTAATATTTTATTGCAGCAGCTTGTGATTTACTGACAGCATTCAGTCTGCTTGGGTACACATCTGCCATCAAGTAAAGGCACTCTGAGTAACACCAAATAACAGTCTGCTGTCCAGGTAGGATATTCATGACATTTGCTCAGTTGCCAGCAACAGCAAAAGCCATGGCTTGCAGACAGCTTACAAAACAGCAAAGGGATCTCATATTTGAACGGTATCAGTCAGGAGTAGGGTACAACAACATTACCACAGCATTGTATACACCAAGGAACACTGTGGAGACAGTTGTCAAAAGGTGGATTGAATATGGGACAACAGTGCTGTTGAAAAGAACCTGACATCCCTCCAAAAATGATGACAAGACATGTCAAAACCTGGTCAGGGAGGCTGCCAGGAGACATACAGCAAAACTGAGGGAGTTGCAAGAATCACTTGCAAGTACTGGTATCGTGTACTACATGTGAGAACACTCTCCCGTATTCTGCATACGTCTGGCCTATGGGGTAGGGTCAGAAGATGAAAGCATTTCCCCACACCAAAAAACATCCAGGTATAGATACAATTTGCAATACAGCACATCAAGTCTCCCAAAGGCATGTGTGAAAATCTGTTATGGTGTAATGAAACTATGGATTGACCTCACAGCCACAATACCAAAAGGTATGTGTGGTGCACAAGCAACACCTCTCTTAACCTGAAGACCAACATCCGCATGGTGAATTACGCAGGTGGCAGTAGCCTGCAGTGGGGAAGCTGTTCCAAAGAAAGAAATTGGCCTGTAGTCATGGTGGAGGGAATTCTGAACAGTTCCAAATAACACCCATGACGTCTGGCCCAAATCCATCAGGCATCTGCAAGAACACTGAGGACTGGGAGAAGTTTCAGCCTTCAACATGACAAAGACCCAAAGTATACATCGAAAGCTACCTAAGAATGGCTCTACCTGAAAACAATCATGTATATGGATTGGCCCAGCAAGAGTCTAGACCTACACCAGATAGAAAAACCCCAGTTTGACCTGACGAGGGCAGTGCACATGAGCTGCCCTTCTTGGGTGACCTTTGCAAGGAAGGGTGGCAAAATAATGCCAAGTCAAGATGTGCCATGCTGATAGACACTTTCCCAAGAAGAGTGAATGCTGTAAGTCACTTACAAGGTTCTTCAATAAAGTATCATTTTAAGGGTGTGCACACTTATGCAACCACCATATTGTACACATTTCAGTCATTATATTTTACACTTAGCACATTTGTTTGTTTGTCGATTGGATTGCACAGGTCATATGTCACATGAAAGGTGGGTAACATATTTGAATGCTTTATTGCTGTCTCATCTCATATATTACAAGAACATGGCATTTTAACACTGTAAGCTTAGAAGGTTGGTGGTGTAACAGGAATTGTGTGACCATACATTTACTGCTGGTTTGGAGGTCTGAAATTCAAATGTATGTCATTAATCAGTGACATCACTTCTCAGATCATCCCAGTTATGTATCAGAGAAATACAGGGGTTATGAGAAACAGAGCAAACATATGAGCCAGACATCTACACATCCTGTGAGGATCTGTAAAATTGTGAGGTATGTTCTGTAGTACTTGCCACTGTGCTATACAGGTGAACTGCAATGATGTGTACATGTGTGCAGTCTGTGCTGGGGAAGAGACATCACCTACTAACACTACTCACATAACCTAGAACTCTATATTGTTAGTTATATGTAACAAAACTGGCTACAATGCATGATGTGGAGGGGCATTTGTCATGCATGTCACCATTTGGGTAATGTGTGGTCTGTGTAACAGATTTGTGCCACCTTACCTGTAAGTGTGTGTGTGTGTGTGTGTGTGTGTGTGTGTGTGTGTGTGTGTGTGTGTGTGTGTGTGTGTGTGTGTTTGTGTGTGTTTGTGTGTGTGTGTGTCTGTGCATGTGTGTACCAGCCAACCTCAAAGTGCAGGTATTATTGTACATATATCGTGAAGTACCGGTAGAGGAAACCAAGGCACATTAATAGCATAAATATCATAAAAACGTTTTATTTGTGAGTGCTTTCACAGCTTAAACCTGCCGCTTCATCAGACATTTCAAAACCAGTTTAACTGCTACATTTTAAAGAATTCTTAACCAATAGCAACACAGTAACAATCATTATCTAATTAGTCTGTTAAAGAGATAGACAATATATAAAGAATATGTATGTATAACTATGAAAATACATAAAGAATAACTAATAGATGAACCTGCTTACATCTATTTGCAATATATTTACAAATGACAATAAAAATGACAATAAAAACATCTGTAATATATGACATTTCATAAAAGCATAACATATAAAAATATATAATATAAAACTTTGTCATTTAAATCTCCTATTTTTTAAAATAAGCTTGATGCTTATTTTATCATTCAGCCCTTTACCCTTATTGTATCTCATTTGAATAATCCATCTTAATTCTATGGATTCCACCTTATTTTCAATGTCACCCCCACAAATATTTTAATGAATCACCTCCAAAACCATAAATTTAAAGCTATGTGATGCATCATTTGTTGCAATGTATTTGGCCAGGGCATTAGTGCATATAGAGTTGTTTATACAATAGACATATTCTCTTATTTTATCACGAAGACAGCAATCTGTTTTGTCTATATAGAAACTATTACAGGCCTGGCATATAGTTAAATACACTAAATGTATAGTATTACAATCAGCCTGAACCTGAAAATGTAAAAATTTTTCTGTGTCAGGATGCAAAAATTCACTTCAGCTGTCAATAAATTTACACCAATTACAGTTTTTACAAGGGAAAGTCCCATTTATTTTATTTGAACCAATATTCATAACATCTTTAGGAAAACATAATCTTTTTAAGTTCTTTTTATTTTTATATGTAAAACTGGGTTTTTTACCCACTATAGAAGCAACTTCTTGGTCAGTAGTAAGTATAGACCAATTATTTTTTATAACTTCCTCAATGCTACGAATATTTCCTGAATGGGTAAGGGGCATCCTTAATGAACCCCTAGTTCTATCAGTCTGTGAAAAAAATTTCCAAGGTCCATCAGAAATGTATGGTTTCCCTTCATTACTACAAGACTGTACTACCTTGTTTAAAATAGTGTCCACTTCTATTCTATTATATCCCCTTTCATGGAATATCATTGAAAGGGAAGAAGTTTCTATATTAAAATCTGCATCACTGGCATTTAATCTAGATGCTCAAAGGCCTTGACTTTTAATAATATTACGATAAATAAATTATGGATGCATATATTTTCTGTGAAGGTAGTTATTACTATAACAACTCTTTCTATATATTCTAGTGGAGAATGTATTATCAAATAACCTAAAAATGGTGAGATCTAAAAAATTTATGGAGTCCATATAATAACTAAGAGTGAACTTTAAAAAAAGAGGTGGATGAATTCAGATATTCATGAAACTTCAAAAGTGAATCTAAGTTACTGTCCCATAATAAAAAGAGATCATCTACAAATCTCCTGTAGAAAACAACTTCTGGAAATCTCATAAATATATTTGTGGTTTCCCATTGTGCCATAACAATATTGGCGTAGCTATTGGCACTGGAAGTGCCCATAGCTACGCCCTTTTTCTGTAAATAAAACTGTCTATCAAAAGTAAAAACATTATTTTCTAAAATAAGTTCTATAAATAAACACAATAATTCTATAAATGTTGCATTAAATTTACTATTAATACAATGATATTCCTTTAATATGTCTATACCTATATCATTTGGAATACAAGTGAATAAAGATTGAACATCTAATGTAACTAATAAAAAAGAGGTACAATGTTTTCCTTTCACAAAAGAATATAGATCACTTAGAAAATTCTTTGTATCAATTAAAACATATTTGTTATTGCATAAAACACTTCAAAGCTGTTTCTCAAGGAAAATTGACATATTCTCTGTGCACCAACCTCTGCCAGATACTATGGGTCTAAAGGGTGGTTTATATGCATCTTTATGGAATTTTGGCAATCCTTGTAACCAAGGAATAGCAGGTTTATCACTTACAAAATACTTGTATTGTCCCATTGTAACATTACGTCCTAACAAACAATCATTTAAAGCACTGTTAACTCTCCGAATAATAACATCGATGTAAGACATATTAATAAGAGTATATGTATCTGTATCTCCAAGCATAGATAACATCTCATTTGCATAATACTTTTTATCCATCACTAATGTAGGACCTCCTTTATCAGCAGATTTAATGATTATGGAGGTATTGGAAGACAAAATTTTTAGCGCTTGGCGCTCTAGAGCATTCAAATTAAAATTAACCTTCCCCATGTTCCTATTATTAAATAAAGAAACAATATAATTTTCACATTTCTTTTCAAAAACGTCTACTGCTGCAGTATTGCTTGGTATAATTACTAGGATTTCTAGGCTGATTAAAATCTTTTCCAACAAACTCATTACTTTTATATTGCACTTTTAACATGATATTACATGTGAACATTTTTAAGTCAACAATACAGTCTGAAATATCAGTCAGTTGGGTAGGTATAAAACTCATACCTTTGTTAAGCAGAGAAACTTCCTCTGCTGACAAATTATATGAAGAAATGTTCCAAATTAGAGGCTTGTCGGTTTCTGCCACATTTTCTTCAAACTGAGGTTGTCGGCGCTGTCCGAGTTCAGCTTACGTTTCGACCTGCTTCTGCTGAACGAACATCTGTTCACAGGTGAATTTATTGGAAAAGGGAAAGAATGGCCATTCCTGTTTGAATTAACAGCTCCATGCTGCTGTTGTTCAGTGGAGGCATTGCTCAATAGAGGAGGAAACAGGCATAAACTGTTGTTAATGCTAGACGCATTATAAAGTGAAGCTTTACTCCTAACATCTACATTGTTCTTCTGAGTATATGCTGACACAGAAGGAGTGCAAGCAGCCGTTGTCGTATTCGTGATCATTTCTACGGCCGTTTCATCAGCAGTATTTGAATGAGGCTATTTAATCTCTTGATTGTCAGGCATCTGTGGTTGCCTGATTACTGCTCTGGGCCAAGCAAAGACACCCCATTTGAAAAATCAGCTGCATCTCTAATAGGAGATTTAAATGACAAAGTTTTATATTATATATTTTTATGTTATGCTTTTATGAAATGTCATATATTACAGATGTTTTATTGTCATTTTTATTGTCATTTGTAACTATATTGCAAATAGATGTAAGCAGGTTCATCTATTAGTTATTCTTTATGTATTTTCATAGTTATACATACATATTCTTTATATATTGTCTATCTCTTTAACAGACTAATTAGATAATGATTGTTACTGTGTTGCTATTGGTTAAGAATTGTTTAAAATGTAACAGTTAAACTTGTTTTGAAATGTCTGATGAAGCTGCAGATTGAAGCCGTGAAAGTGCTCACAAATAAAACCTTTTTATGATATTTATGCTGTTAATGTGCCTTGGTTTGCTCTACCAGTACTTCACAATAATTGTTTTAATATCCACAGTTGTGGTTTTAACTGACAGTGCATTCATACCTCTAGAGGACGTCTATTCTTCTATTTCTTCACATTATTGTACATATGTTGTCTTCCCCTCACAGGTGGTGATGGGATTGGGGTCCTTCCTGCTTGGAAAATGATGTCATTGTCTCTGCAGCCTCTGACAATGATGATAGGAATAGTGAGGTACAGGTGGGGTTGTCATGGGCTGAATATGTGCCATTGGTTGGCATCCCACTCTTGTCTACCCCATCCCCACACACAGTGTCAATGCCCACACATGCCCCGTCACCAGTGGCCACAGATGATGGACAGTTGGCAGGTGCTGGCATGGAACAGGCTAGTGTGTTGACTATGGTAGGTGTGATTGTAGACACTGGCCATAGCCAGAGTGAAGTCAAGGTCCCACACAAGTGGATGGACAGGGGAGTTCACAGAAGGACCGCTGCTCATCAAGCCACTGTCACAAGTGCAACAGCAGGTGTCACCAGACGCATATTTCAGGCTGTCATGAATGCACAGGCACGTAGTGAATGACACACCAGACAAATACTCAGGGTGGTAAATGCAACTCTTCCTGATTTACTTGGCGAAATACATGACCTTGTTGAGGCCACCATTAAAATAATGAGGTCATGAATAGACAGTGGGTCGAGACCTTGGCAATCCTCAACCATGGCATGTCTGTGCTAGAACGTATGGTGGGATGTGGGCATCGGCCATGTGGACATTGGTCAGTACTAACAACAGCTGAGAGTCTACGGGGCCATGCACATCCACACTCCTGTAGTGGCAGTGACACCAGCACTACTGGAGGGGGGTTGCTGTCCACATCACACTGGGGCAGGGGTTGGACACGTGGTCCTGTTCAGTCCCGTCAGGGGCATGGATCCAGCAGACAGCAGTGAACATAAGGAAGCAGTACTACATCTGGCCTTGGGCCTTGTGGTGCCAGTGATACCCCTGGCAGGACCAGTTCCCATGTCTGTGGCCGCAGATGGTGAACTGGACATCCTGCCATGTACAGTACACAGCATTCCAACATATCCTGTGTAGGGCAGCCACATGGTGTGTCTGTGTGCACACATACACACATGCATCTGTATCACAGGCAGGTCACCTCCAGGCACACACAGCACCTCTGCACAGAACATCTATTGGCTACCCCTCCAAACACATACACATGATGTCAACCATATGGCCCAACCTAGGACTCACACTACACCCACACTACACCCTGTGCATATGATGATACCTGTGCCACATCCCTGTCATCCATAATATCGATGCAGGGACAGGCTAATGTGGGTCTGATGCACAGGGTAAATATAGTACAGTGTAGCTATGTAATACTATGTAAGGGGCTGACTGATGCATTATTGCTGTTAGTACCACTGACTGAATGTAGTCTGACATGCTGTTTTCTGTTTGTGTTCCAGGTGTCTGTGTGTCTGCAGGCTGTGGCACTGCAGACATCCCCAAGAGGGAATATGGCAGAGTGGGAATACACCAACCATATCATAGGCAAGGTTTAGCTTTATATATACATGTACCAGGTGTGTATGCATGCAACAGTGTTTGAGGGACACTGTTGTCAGACAATGTGACTTGGCATACATACCCTTTGTCACAGGCAGATAGTATTCAGACATGTCAGCTCAGTGTTGTGTAGTACCACAGGCTCATACATACAGAACAGGTTACTGCAGTACTGTCAGCAGGTCCCTCACAGGCATAGCCATTACATTAACTGCAACAGATTCACCTGTCAACACCTGTTGGCTGTGCCATTTCTTTCCCATACACTCAACCTTGATGCAGTTGATGAGGCCATGCATGATACTGTGTATGACAGGTTTATGGTATGTATTCCTAAGTTCACTGGGTGGAACAGGGAGACAAAATAGTATGTCCTTTGCATACACAGTAAGGACTGACACAGGGGATGTGCACTCAGTAACACAAACACAGTTGTCAATAGACAGATTAGTAAACCTACATTTCCACTTTGATGTACTCTAGCACTACATACACATGACATGCCCTACATAGATAATATGCATGGGACATAATGTACTACTTCTTACAACACGTAATGTTCTGAATGCCTTCATGGATGGTGAGATAACCCACCAGAAATAGAATGTAGAGTCATGTATTGTTCCTACAAGCTTGGACAAGTGATAGTGTTGCATATATTATATCAGCATGCTGTTTCAGTCAGGTATGATACCTGATTCTGGCATGTGTGTCACTATACTTATTGTGGCTGATTTGGCAACAATATCACATACATGAGCATTGTCAAGGGACACAGACCACATATAGGTTGCAAACATCTGGCTATTCCATAGACATCTGTACAGAGGACTGATATGGCCTGCAAAATGGTTTAGCATGCTGCATGTGAGGCAGATGCTGTTACCACGTTATATAAAGTAATGCCATTGGGAGGTGGTAAACAGGTGTGGATGGTAGGCACATCAAAATGGTATCAGCCAAACAAGATGCGATCTTCACTCAAAGACACACACACAATTTCCAGTATTGGGATTAGAACCTCTACCTATCTAGGTATTACCACAGTAGTGCTACTCTATTATCAGATGCACCACAAAACTTACATGATTTTATCTACTCCCAAGGTACTTCTAAGGTGAATGACATCAGCAGACCTAGTAAAGTAGGGTGATGGGAAGTTTCCAGGGTGGAATGCAACTCAAAATGGTATAACCCACACAGTATATGATACATACACACAGAAACACACACACACACACACACACACACACACACACACACACACACACACACACTTGCCAGGGTTGAGATTCGAACCCCTGCTTATCTAGTTATTTGTACTATAGTGTTATGCGCAAACATCACAGGGCTTACTGGGCTGGCAACTGGCCAAATGTGGTGAAAATGCACAGCTGAGGTAAACTATTACAGGTGTCAGAAAGTCTGCTCTTCAGTTTTTCCCTTAGATCTTGCTAGTTCTTTCTATCCTGCACTTCAAATAGCCTAATAGCTTTGCCTTCAACAGGTTTTTACATCAGTTATTCTAGCACACCTGAGAGCCATCAGCAGTAGTCATTCCTCATGGAATTAGCTCCAGTACTTATTAGTTATGATCACCCCTCCTGGCATGATTAAAGTGTAGTTCTCTGTGCTTTTGCCCTTTAACCTGGTGCACTTGGGCATTCTGAGGCATTGTTGCAATTGCCTCATGTACATAGACAACCCTCTCCTCTAAACTCCCAACACTCAGACTTGTGAGAGATACCCCTATATCACCAAATTGGAAGAATGCACTCTCCAGTGAAGCCTGAACTAGCTGATCAAGAGGAGAAGGGTCAACACCTACACCACACCACATAGAACACATACTCCTCCAGAACACCCACTATCACAGCTCTGACATGCAAACAAAAAAAACACACACCTGCCTTCACAGAGGCACTCACTAGACATTTACCCAAACAGCAAAGACCACCAAGACAGACACTCATGTGACCAACACAACACAGCACAAACCACAGGGTGCATATCTCACCTACACAGTGTGCCATTCAACCTAAGACCCTAAGGCTAACCACCTTGCCTAATACAGTAATCATAGGTGACTCAATAGTGAGGCACACATATGTCCCACTCACTAGGTTGAACATGGAGGAAGTTACAGTCAGCTGTCTATCAGGTGCCAGAATCCAACATATAACACACCCAGTCAGGTCACTCCATATTAACTTCAAGTATCACTCTGTCTTTGTCCATGTGGCTGTGAATGACCTGAGATGCACCTCCCTGGACTACATGAAAAGAGATATTGTGGAGATCTCAGATTATGTGGCCCAGGCAGGTATGGCATTAGCCCTGAGCAGTATCCTACCATCACCTAGAATGATACCACAGTACAAACAACAAATGATTGGCTTCAATAATTGGCTTAAGTGTCTGGTGCCACTCTCATGGGATCCAGTATCAGTCTGCTTGGGATGACATGATTGACAGACTGTGAAGGGTTGCCAGAGATGGCCTGCATCTGTCACCCCTGGGTTTCCAGGTAGTGGCTAAGTGTCTTGCCACCCCTATAGTGTCTTTTTAGGGGGTGTTCCAAATCAAATTACCACTGTAACAGCTTTACATATATGCAATCTGACGGTCTTGCTGCTCAACACTAGATATCTACACCTTGAGATGCAGCCACTCAAAGCACTCCTCAAAATGGAGAACATTGACATTTGTGCTGTAATGGAGACCTGGTTTACAGCAGCAGACAGCACCACTGCACTACCAGGCTATAACTCATTCCACACCTGTCAGCCCCAAAACATGGACCACAGCTCCAAAGGCGGTGGTGTCTCCATACTAATAATGAACATGCACACCTCCAGAGTAGTATTCCAGCAAAATGCATTGGAGATACTTCAGGTACAACTGACATTGGGTAATGATGCAATCCAGGTCATAGCCTGCTGTAGGTCCCCATCCATGTCCCTAGACTCTCAATCCACATTCCTCAACTCACTGGAATCTATCAAGGTCCAACCTAACACTCCCATACTAGGAGAGTTCAACTACCCCTCCATCAACTTGGAAAGATACTCAAGCACCAGTACAGTGGGCCAACACTTCCTGGAATTCATCAGTTCCAATGCCCTGGACCAGCTCATTCTGACATCCAGTAGAGAAACAACATCCTTGACCTGTGTTGATTACTAGCATATGGGACTGTTGCTTGACAACAGTAGTCAATCCCTACCTGGTCAGATCCAACCATAAAGTAATTGCCATGGAAATACACAGCTCATCCACCTCACCCAGGTCCCTATTAATTACTTGAACTTTTTAAAGTTCAAATGTCATATGGTCGACACCATATGATTGAACTTTAAAAAGTGCAAAGATGAAAAGCAATGTCTCTGTACAGCACAGAATGGCAAAATTCCCCTTTTCTGCACTGAAGTGCAATCTTGGAGTAGGTATATTAAAGTAGCAGGGGTGGGGTTGCAGTGGGGCTTGCCCCCCTGCTCACAGCATTGAGGTAATTTTTTTTAATTGTTATTATATTTTTAATGTTTCAAACTTCGCTCATATGTTATCGAACATATGAAGCTTGAAGTTTTGAAACTTTGAATATATAATATAGATCCCCCACTCCATCCTGCAAAGGTAACTGGCTTGAAAAACATCTCCAAAGCCAACTTTGGACTCCTAAAAACAAAGGTGGCTCACTTAACAGCACCCATGCCAAGGGAAAATGCCTGCATGACTGCTGAATCATACAGAAATGCACTGTACAAACATGTACATCAATGTATAGAACTAGCTATACCCAACAGAACCATGACACTCTCCTCCAAACACTGGAGGTCAATCTGGTGGTCCCCCGCCATTAATAACCTGTACAACAGAAGGAAGAAACAGTGACAGAAACAGGTAGAGTCCCAAGAGTGATACTACTCACTTATTAGCATCAACAACAACTTGAGATCCCACATCAATGTGTCCTGTTCAGTCACAGCCTTACCTCAGGCTTTGTCCTTCCCAAATGGCACACTGCTACAGTCATCCCTCTCCATAAAGGTGTGGCAATGACAGACCCTGGGAATTATCAGTCCATTAGCCTGATGAGTCTGATATGTACAGCTATGGAGTGCATCATTAGGGACCAGATCAACAAACATACAGGTAATCTCCTAACTCTGGACCCCACACAGTTTGGCTTTGTGAAAGGGAGATCATGCCTGCTCAACCTGGTTGACCTTTTTGAGTCAGTCACCAGGTCTATGTATGACAGTAAGGCATGGCATACAGCCTGCATCAATCTGGCCAAGTCTCTTGATACCATTTCTCAGTCAGGAATTATTGATGAATCCACCAAAGTATGCATCAACCACTATATCACTAGGGGGGTTGCAAATTGGCTCACAGATAGAACACACAGTGTGAAAGTAGTGAGCTCCAAGTCAGACTGCCAGCCAGTTATGAGTGGACTCACACAGGGATCACTCCTGGGTAGTCTCTTGTTCAGCATCTACTTCTCAGGAGTCTAGGACAACACAAAAGAACTCTGGCTGATGAAGTTCACAGACATCTGCAAGCTGGAAGCCATCATTAACTGCACAAGTGATGCAGCCATCCTACAGAAATGCATCACTGAGACCACTGACTAGTCTGGAAACCATGGCCTGAAGGTTAACACCACAAAATGCATCATCAGCCCCTTTGGTAAAATCTCAGATCCCACTAAATACCATATTGATGTGAGCCCACTGAACACTGTAGGCATTATAAGAGATCTGGGGACACAGGCTGAGAGCAACCTTTCATTTAAACACCACATTGTTACTGCGGTCAGGAAATCCTTCCCTTGTGGTACATCTCATTACCAAGGGTTTTGCATCCAGGAAGAAATAGGTAATTGTCTCTGTGTACTCTTCCCTTACTAGACCAATCTTTAAGTATAATGGGCCATTTGGCATGTACACCTGCAATAGCTGGAAAGGCCACAGAAGTACCTCACAATGAGGATTTTAGGCATTAAACACATGTCCTACACAGACAGGCTCAAAAGACTCCAGCTATTCTCTGTCTCATATCACCTACTTAGAAGCGATTTCTGCTTGACTTGCAAAGCCATGTCTGACCCAGCTCTTTTACAAATGCTACATCTAAAGACATCCCAATCTCTCTGCACCACACACTGGAGGGACGTTGACCTCATTACCACAATCAACACAACATGCTGGAGGGACAGGTTCCTCACCCAGAGACTGCACATGCCCTGTAATAAACTTACCATACATGTCAAGCAAAACACCTAGATGACCCTGTTCCAGACAGATCTTGATTAGAGGATGGGTAATAGAAAGTTCCCCAAGAGATCACTCCAGTGGCTCTACTTGATGGAGGCACTGGGAACTAATGTTGGGTGGCACAATGGCAGGGCACATCTATGGGCTAACCTTGTAATGGCTCTAGGGCCATTAGCCTAGTACACACCTATGAACCTATAAGGGGGGTGAAATTGGTATGACTGATAAAGTAGGCCAGTGGGTAGGTAACTTATCAAAATGCTTCTTCCTACAAACATACACACATACACCCACATATCCCAAATCTGAGAATAGAACCCCTGCCTATCTATTTATTTATATTATAATGTTACAGCATATTGGACTGACAACTGGACAAAGGTTCTGATAAGGGGAATGACATCAGCATGACTGATAAAGTAGGGAAGCTGGTGGGAAACTTATCAACATACTTCTTCCTACAAACATACACATTTTCACAGACACTTATGAGCCCATACACACATTTTCCAGATCTGAGAGTAGAACCCCTGCCTATCTAATTATTTGTACTATAGTGTTACATAATTATTGCATGTGCTAGAGAGCTTATTGGGCTGACAACTGGCCAACAGTGCTGGTAAAGGGAATGACACCAGCATGACTGATAAAGTAGGCCAGTGGGTGGGGAACTTATCAAAATACTTCTTCCTACAAACATACACTCTTTTAGACACACACACACACACACACACACACACACACACACACACACACACACACACACACACACACATGCACACACACAAACCATGCACACACACACACACACACACACACACACACACACACACACACACACACACACACACACACACACACATGCACATACATGCACACACACATTAGCCAGATCTGAGAGTAGAACCCCTGCCTATCTAATTATTTGTACTATAGTGTTACACAGTTATCGCATGTGCTACAAAGCTAACTGGTCTAACAATTGCTCAAAGGTTCTGGTAAGGGGAATGACATCAGCAGAAGTGATAAAGCAGGGCACTGGGTGGGAGACTATCAAAATACTTCTTCTTACAAACATTCACACACACAGAGACACACACACTCATTTGCCAGATGTGGAATTAGAACTCCTGTGTATCTAGTGATTTGTACTATAGTGTTATGTGATTTGTACTATAGTGTTAAGCAGTTATCATACACACTACGGAGCTTATTGGGCTAACTGACCAAAGGTGCTGATAAGGGAGATGACATCGGCTGGAGTGATAAAGTAGGGCAGTGGGTAGGAGACTTATCAAAATACTTCTTCTTACGAACATACACACACACTCATTTGCCAGATCTGAGATTAGAACACCTGTCTAACTATTGATTTGTACTATAGTGTTACACATTTATCACACACACTACAGAGATTATAGGGCTGACAGATGGCCGAATGTGTCAATAAGGGGGAATGACATCAGCAGGACTGATAATGTGGGGCACTGGGAAGTGTTGTGGGTGGGAATGGCCTAAAACAGTTTCACCTACAAACAAAAACACACTCCCTCACTCTCACATATACAAGTGTCATACACACAGTTCCCAGTATTGAGATTAGAACCTCTACCTATCTAGTTATTTGAACTATTGTGTTACACAGTTATTGCATGTGCTACAGCACTTATAGGGGTGATTGGTGTCCAAATGTACTTCTAAGGTGAAAGAAAGCAGCAAGTATTGTGAAGTAGGACAATGTAAAGTGTACTGAGTGGGAAGAGTCTCCTAATAATTGGACCTTTGGAGACACACACACACACACACACACACACACACACACACACACACACACACACACACACATGCACACATACACAGGTAGGTGATATGATATTATAAACTCAACCACAGTACTGTTACACAATGGGGCTCACCTTTTATGCTGGCAAGTTCAACTGCATACAACTGGTATGCCACCGTCCACACAGAAGGACATCACTGTATGCCATTCAGGGTATCTGTGTGTGCGTGACTCAATCTGTGTCCCCCTGTGTCTCTCTCTCTCTGTATCACTGTCTGTCTCACAGTTCCCCACATCTATGTATGTGTATGCTTGACATATGTTATCTGTTGCCCATACATATGTGTGTGTATCTCACATAACAAATGCAGATATATCACATATGGGCCACCTACAACTAGCTGAGGGTAATCATATCTGGTGTGTGTGTGTGGGGACAGTTGAGGTGTACATAGCTGTCTATATGCATAGACATATATACACAATACAGATAATATATTCCAATGTGGGTTCCAACATGTCCTGTGCTTCTCTAAGTGTAGGAGCATGCCAAGTGTGACCTTCTATAGTTAGAGAGGGACTCCATTCCAGAGATAGGTGCATTCCAGTCCAGGGTTTTGTGTGCTACAGCCATACCTCTCAGGATTACACAGGACTTTCCTTAGGGTACTTGTTTTGTTTAGCAGATATTTTCTGACATATCTGTAGTCTGAAACTGCAATGTATTATGGCATTACCTAGTGGCAGACATCGTCAGATCATCACAGTGCTTTACCAGAGGAATACTAGTTATATGATGCATAGACTAATATTATGAGGGCAGCTATGTAAATTCTTGCCCAACAAGGCCATTTCTGAGGTGTGGCTACAGCCAGTGTAGTAATGACAAACAGCGGTGTAAACAGTCCAGCAACCTGGTGATATACTAGCTTGGGATCTCCTGCTTGTGTGGCACCCTTCTAACCTGAGATGTCATATCCTTGTGTGTGCATACCTCTGACCAGTACATTTTTGGCAGGTTGTCCAGGTGTTTGGCTAGAGGTTTCATCCTTTCTATGTAAACTTGTATTTTTATGGCAAGTTAGTTGCATATAATTGAAGTGTGATGTTCCAAAATAATACTGACATTACTGTTTCAGAATACATAACTTTCAGACAATTCCTGCTACTGCAAACCCCTCACTCTACTAACTTTCTCAGTATGTAACGGTGATATTTACAACACATGCCTATCATTGTGCCTTTGTTCCACTTTTAGTTCTGCCTTTATACAGACATCTTGCAGTCAGAGGTTGGAAATAATGGGTGTGGGTACAGAGTGCATTCAACTGTGCAGGCATGTCCATTATTTGTAAAAGCAAACATAAGAAAAAAGGATTGTTGAGAATGACCACTGGCAACAGTACCACAAAGCACTTATATTCACAAAAGCCTTGGCACCTCTGCTACACGTCTTTCAAGATGTCATTAATATGTGTAATATATTCCACATAGCACTGTGACTTCCAGGTATGTCAGTGGCAGAGCAGTGGGTGTCACTGATATGCATAACAGTTGGCACTGCAGTTATCTGCACATGGCCCTGTCAAAGGCAGCACTGTACCTAGGGAAGTATGGGACGACTGCCAGGAGAATGTGGTGGCCAGATCCAGACAGTATTAACCACACATACACATAGCTCATTGAGTCCAGCATATGGTGGACAGGCAACATGTTTTCATGTGTATTGGTACAGCCTTGCCAATGTGTGCTATGCTGCTATTTCCCTGCAAATAACATGTTACTGCATTTGTGTGGGTATATATGGGGGGCACATCTGTCAACTGTACACATTTGCACAGACTGTGCTGATATTTGCTTTACATTTTGGTTCCATTTACCTTACTATTGTGCCCTGTTTTGGGGAATAAAGGCATATCAGTAAAGAGCCCAGGTCAGATTGTACTGGCATACATTGGAGTTTCATACTTCTTACCCTTCATAGCCTTAATAGCCTTACTGCACCTGCGGGTCCTGCTGTGCTATCACTGTGTGAGTCTGTAGGGGGTTAATTCAACATTGCCACCATTTGTGAGCTTTTACCAGACATTCATCTGTAGTTTTCTACAGCTGAGTTTCTGTATGCTGTGTAGGTGTGAGGGGTGGTTATGGGACCCCCCCCACCCTGACATCCATGTCTGTGACCTATGACCCCCTAGTTAGTTGTCTCCACACATATACTGCAGTGGTATTTGCCACCTTGGGTGCTACTGAATAGTGTGTGGAAGCCAGTTTTGGCCAGACATTTCCTGGTGTCCCACATAGCTGTCCGATGTGTGCTGCTATCCCAGTAGGCCAACCATTCTCCTTGCATGTATGCAGCATTACCATAGATATGTTAGCAGAACATACTATTCCATTCATTTATTGTTAAGAAGACTGATTTACCTTGTGCTTGTGGCAGATGTGAGGATGGTGCTTGAGGGCTGCCTATGTTGGATGCACACAGTACACTGCCTATACGTGGTAAGTTGCAGGTAATGTGATGTGTGTATCATCCATTTTACTGTATGTGAGTCAGAGAAAAGGTGTCAGTCCTTGGGGTCCCTACAGTGTCAGTGTGTGTGCTATGCATCGCCTCTTTGGCAAGGCCTGAGCATACTGGGCATGCTTTCATCTGCCTATGGGAGCAGGCTCAGGGGAACTCCTTCTTAAGGTCCCTCTGTGCCTATGGGGACCTTGGCAATGGTGGTGGGCTGTGAGGCCTTTCCCCATGCTGTTCCTGCTGCAGCTGTTTCCAAAGGATCATATTGTGTTGCATGGCACATACTATGAACATGTGCAGACATGTGGCTGAAGAGTACTACAAGGCTCCACCAGATATGTCAAGGCAGTGGAACCATGACTTGAGCATCCCAAACACACTCTCTATAATGATCCTGGTTTGTGCGTGTACCTCATTATGTTGTTCTTGTGTGGGTGTGTGTGCATTTCTGATGGGTGTCATCATCCGCAGCACCAGTGCATAGCCAGCATCCCCCACCAGTTGGCCATACAGGATGCCCCCATTGGCAAATGCCTGATACAGCTGTGATGGATGCCAGATGTGGAAGTTGTGATAGCTTCCAGGGCTGCCAGCTCACACATTCATGATAATGCCCTGGGCATTGCACAAGACCTGGCAGTTGATAGAGAGGAATCCCTTGTGGTTTATGTAGACCTTACCCTGTTCACCGGGTGGTACTTTGATGTGGATGTGGGTGCAGTATATGGCACCTAGTACCTCTGGGTATTCTGCTACACAGTGGAACAACGCATATTTCTGGTCCTCTCCTCATGGGTGTTGGGGAAGTAAATGTGCTCAAAGGCATGTGGTTGCATGGCATCGTGGAATTGTTGGAGTAACCTGGATGCAGATGTCTGTGAAACCCCCATAATGTCCTTATTAGATCATTGGAAAGTACCTGTAGCTAGAATTTTTAAGGCTAAACATAGCTTGGTATCCACTGGAATGGGTTCCACTCTGTTGTCTCTAGCTCTGGGTTGAGGCTGGCACAGCTCGGTGACTTGCTTAATTATGTATCTGTCCACCATGTAGCACTCTATGATGTCCAGATCATATAACACCTGGTGAATTACCCTGGGTCTGAACACTCCTCCTCCTTGGTCTGTGGCAGTTTTCAGCATTATCCTCCTCTCTGCCATCAGCATTTAGTACATACTGATGGATCAAAGCAATGGCAGCCCCTAATATTTTTCCAGTTAAAATCCCCCCGCATGTACACACCAATGGTGCAGAGATTGTGGGAAAAACAGACTGTAAGGTGTTTCCGTACTTTATACTGTTGTGCTGCAGATGCTGCCTGTATGATTGGCTGACTATGATAAATTCCAGCTGCCAGCTATATTACTCATGCCTTTGATTTGGCCACTCTGAGTATTAGAGGCACTAGTGGTAATTTATGCATGATTGCCTTTATTCTGCTGTTGCCCATTTTTAATTATTTTTTACTTATATCTCCTCCCATTTGCAGCTATGCAGCCACCTGTCAGCTTTATTACTGTGTACTTTGCATGGCCCATTGTGAGTTGCAAGAGTCCCATATTAGTGATTTCTACTTCATTTCTCCTTTATTGTGCTGTTGCCCTGTGTTTCTTTTTTTTTGGTTACATCTCCCATTTTCAGCTATGCAGCCACCTGCCAGCTATATAATTGATTGCTTTCAATGGCCGATTGTGAGTTGCAGAATCCCATATTACTGATTTGTACTGCATTTCCCTTGTTGTGTTATTTCCTTTTTTTTTCTATAGTGCAAACCCGGGCAACGGAGCTCCAATGTGTTTACAGCAAGCATGACACACCCATTTTAATGTTAGTTGCTCCTAGGTGCAGTCTGATACTTAGAAGAATTTTGTGATTCAGTATAAGTCCCCTCATTAACATACCCCACTGCCTTAATCTGCAGTTACTGCACTACACAAGACCCTTCCCCCTTAGCAACCACTACTCCCTGCCATTGTTTTGATTCTGCTTGCCATTGACTATAATGGCAAAATGCAGCTTTCCCTTAAAATTGACTTTTCCCCACACTCCTGTTTGCGAGGCGCTGCCTTAGGCTTAAACAGTTTAACTTTTTCTCCCACTGTAGTGCAGTCTTGGAGTTGGTATATTTAATTTATGGGGGGTGTGGGAGGTGCAGGGGGGCTTACCCTCCTGCAGAAACATAGTAAACAGTGTGTGGGATGTTATTTATAGTTGCTTTGTAGTTTTCAATGTTTTGAGATTCGATGTTATGACTTTTAGATGTTTTGAAGTTTACATGTTATGGTCTTGATGTTTTGAGTTTAGATGTTATGAAGAGTAGATGATTTGATAGGTAACTATATATATATATATATATATATATATATATATGGTATGGTTCTAGTGAAACTCATTGAAGTACCCAAAATATCGAAGCCAAAAATGTCAGATATGACAGAACTAAAATGCAAAGGTTGACATTCTATCACACATGTGCAGAGGAATACCCTTGGTGCATGCTAGCAATGTCAAACAAAAAGACAGCTTACACAACCTACTACTTATATATACTAACTCTGAGATCGCACAATCCCTGGGGAAGGGGCATAATCCCCAACCATGGGGATTGTCAATCTCACACAAAATAAATGTCATCAATAGGAGCTTTTGATGACTGTCAACTCTCTCTCATATAGACCTATCACTCTCTCTCTCTACATTTATATATATATATATATATATATATATATATATATATATATATATATATATATATAGATAGATATAAACACACACACATATACATATACATGTGTATGTACATGACAGATACCAGATATAGACGAGGTCCACTACAGGTACTTGTATACTAGTAGCTCATGACACACTTGTTATCTGCCACTTGCTTGAAAAAGCAACTGTTAAACTCCCACTAGCCCAATCTCCGTTTCCAGAATAGCCCCTCAACAGCTAATCCTATACACTATATAGGCCTACCAGAAACCCTAAACCTAAAGCTCTCATCCAGTTCTCATCCCAACTCCTTGAGCCCTAACCCTAACCCTTCACTCCTTCTCCGCTAAAGAACTTGATCACTGCCTGAACCTAAAACTCCAACTCATTCCCTGAACCTAAATTGTCAGATTGTTCATAACTTTAAAACTTCCTTAGCCCTCCCTAAACTTATTTATCTCTACCCTCTCCGTAAAGCTAAATTCCCAGATTGATCCATAACCCTAAAATTCCTTTCCAGCTCCCTAATCCTAAATCTCCCAGTCACTCCCTAACCCTAGAAATCCCTTCTTGCCCCCTAATCCTAAAATCCTAAATTTCCCAGTCACTCCTTAACTGTAGAACTCCATTCTTGCTCTCTGATCCTAAAATCCTCCTCTCAGACCCTAATTTTAACTCCTGTCCAGCTCCCTAATCCTAAAACCTCCTACCTACTCCATCTCCAAAATCACTTGCCTGATTTGACATTCAAGCTCCGTCACCATGGTTAGCAACAGCCTACCTAAACTAGAAGATGCTTGAGTCCCAGGTTTAAACAGTGTTTTTGAGCACTTATAACTTGGGTATTTGTAGTAAAACCATCCACATTTATACCTCTCTCTCTCTCTCTCTATATATATATATATATATATATATATATATATATATATATATATATATATATATAAATATATATATATGTGTGTGTGTGTGTGTGTGTGTGTGTGTGTGTGTGTGTGTGTGTGTGTGTGTGTGTGTGTGTGTGTGTGTGTGTGTGTGTGTGTGTGTGCATTTACATGAATAACAGCAATTGCCATGTTTGCAGTGGATAATCCATTCTGTAAATAGATTAAACGGTGTGGTACTAATTAGCATAAAACAATTATTACTGTCGTGTAATGTCTTACCTATACATCAAATGCTTGATGTTGTTGTTGTGTCTTTTGGCTTATCCCGGTTAGGGTTCGCCACAGCAGAACTCCGATCCGCTAATGTTTGGTAGTGGATTTTTACCTGCTGAGTTACCAGCCCTGACGCACAACCTTCAACAAAGGCACGGCCATTCACGCATGCCTCCACACAGAAGGCGCTCTAGCGGAGAATCGAACGGGACAACGTCTTGCTGTGAGGTGACAATGCTACCACAGCACCACTACCGCAAATGCTTGATATAAAATCCAAAATCAGTTTTACCCCATAATTTTATATGTAAGAAAAAGAACCAATCAAACAAACAACCAACCAATTAAACAAACAAAAAGTACTGCAATGATTTTGCTGCACTGTAACACAATGCTTGCAAGTCAGAGAACCTAATTGAAAAAAAATAGTTATACTTAATTATTATACAAACAAGGATAATTCATAAATGATATGCAGTTCATGGTGTGCCATGATTACGCTCCAATATCAGGTAAATTACATTCTTCAGTGCTACTGTAACACAAGACCCTTCCTGAACAATGCTCTGAAGGGAGTTTAACAATCATTAAGCACCTCCTAGGCACTGTAACATACAAGATTATGATGTGTCACCGATCGTAGCCACATTATTCTGTACTCAAAACATGAATGCCAAGAAATTCATCTTGAGTGCAAAACTTAGGAGGTGAATCTTGGCATCCATGTTCAGAACACATAATAAAGGGTTATGATCACTGAGACCCAATCATAACTCTTTGTAGTGCATGAAGTCTTATTTACACCATGTACTATCAGTTACAAAAGAAAAAAATATGTGATGTATTTCATTGGCTTTGAATGACAGGAAAGCACTAAACAATTGCTGAGCCACAGATAAATAAGAAAAATCAGGAACGTTTTTTAAATACTGTCCTAATTTAAGAAAATTACTTACAGACTAATGTCTGCAAAATGCATCGGACATAGGAGGAAACATATTCAGGGATCGAAGGAACATCCCTTTCCTTATACCTAACTGTCGCAGCTCTTAGGGGTTGTGTAACAATTGTTACACACCTCAGAAAGTGCAGATACAGCTGGGTCTCATACTACAGTAGTGCAGAACAGGTTTATCTTTTTATATGATTTTGGTGCATAATCACAGCAATCCGCGCACTAAATTGTTTCTATTAATAAAAGCTGATAGTGATGGCCAGTAAACAGCAGCAGCATAACAAGAAGCAGCTTTATTTTCACTCCTGTTTCTGCCTGCTGTTTGCTAAAGTACAGCCAGTATTTTGAATTAAATCGCTTCCCTTAGACAGTGAGTACATAAGGACATCGCCCACTTCTCCACTGCTATATCAGCTTTCAAAGCTGACACAACACATCGAGTATTTTTTTTTTCTTTGCAATCATACTTTTGACTCACTAGTAGTACATGGAGGAGATAAATCTCCATGCCCTATAAAGAATTATGACCGGATCTTTTGAACTTCACTTTTGAAGTGAATGTCTTCAGATCCATTTCTCAAACATAGCATATTTGTTATGATCAGAGACCTGATGATAATCCTCTATACAACAGAATCTGACTCACTTTTAAGCTGGAACCTAAGTTAAACATTTAGGTTCATAGGTTCATATGTGTGTACTAGGCTAATGAATCCTTTACAAGCCTAGCCCATAGGATTACCCTGGCATAGTACCACCCGACTTTAGTTCCCAGTGCCTCTGTCAAGTAGAGCCACTGGAGTGATGCCTGGGGTGAATATTCTATTTCCTACCCACTTATCAAGATTTCTCTTGAAGAGGGCCAGTGAGGTGCTCTGTTTGACATGTATGGGAAGTGTATTCCATAGATTCAAAACCCTAGAAGTGTACTCATTATACAGTGTCTAAGGAAAATAACACAGTACACTACATCACAGCCACAAAATATACAGTCCACAGGCAAACTGACACATTTTAAACATGTAGTAGGTACATGGCAATCTCTTCCAAACAGCCATTATCAATCAGGCTTCTACACTACCACTGCAGCCATTCAATGATCATGAATATCCAGCAGCCACAGTTGGAAACTTAGCATCCTCAGACTTTCAAAGCTTAATAGGATTCCCAGAAAAAAAACAGAACATTGTCCTTCAATCTAGTCCATCAAAAACAGAAATAAATAAATAAAATCAGTCTCCAGACCTGTGGACGAGGGTAAGGTGGTCCACACAACCTATCTGGACCTCGCCAAGGCCTTCGACACCATCCCCCACTCTGGAATGATCGATAAATTTACTAAGCTGGGCATAAATCCCTATGTCACTCGATGGGTTGCCAACTGGCTTACTGACAGAACACAGACTGTAAAAGTAGCTGACTCCAAATCCAGCTCCAGACAAGTGACAAGTTGAGTACCTCAGGGTTCAGTCCTGGGACTGCTCTTGTTTGGCATCTACTTCTCTGAAGTACAGGCCAACACTAAGAGACTCTGGCTAACAAAGTTTTCAGATGGCTCCAAACTGGGAGCCATTACTGAATCCCCAAATGATGTGGATATTCTACAAAAGGGACTTACAGAAACAGATGCTTGGTGCCAGAGCCATGGGCTCAAGCTTAATGCCAAGAAATGTATAGTTATCCCCTTTGGGAAAAACATGTACCCATGAATTACTACATAGGTGGCAGTACACTAAACACTGAAATTCTGATGAGACACTTAGGGACACAGGTGGACAGTGGTCTCCACTTCGATAACCACATCACCATAACAGTTAGGAAATACTTCTGTGTGGCACACCTCATCACTAAGGGCTTTTTGTCCCAAAAAAAAGGAGGTCATTGTCCCACTGTACTCATCCCTCATTAGAACCATTATAGGGTACAATGCCCTTTTGGTATGTACCTCACAAGACATCTGCAACAGCTGGAAAGGCCACAGAAATACCTCACTAAAAGAATCACAGGCCTAAAGCAGATACCCTATGCTGACCATCTAAAAAAACTCCAGCTATACTCTGTGGCATATCGTCTACTCAGAGGCGATCTCTGCTTAACATACAAGGCCATGTCAAACCCTGAGCTGTTAGACATGCTCCACTTAAAGAAATCCCAATCCCTCAGAGCCACATGCTCCAGGGATCTAAACCTTGTCATCACAATGAACAAAACATGCTGGAGAGATAGGTTCCTGACCCAGAGACTCCCCATACTCTGGAATAGACTGCCCGTACATGTCAAACAGAATGCCTCCTTGGCCCTCTTCAAAAGGAACCTTGACGATTGGATGGGAGATAGGAAATTCATCCCAGGGATCACATCAGTCACCCTGCTAGACAGGGGTCCAGGAAAGTAAATATTGTGGGAAGAAATAGAAATTGTTATGGCTAGGCTTGTATAGGCCCTAGGGCTGATAGCCTAGTACCAACCTATGAACCTATGAACCTATAAATGGTGGTACACAGTGTGAGTACAACATATAGAAAGAACAATCACAAATAACTTGTTGTCCATTAAATTTGGCAGCATGCACAGGTGAAAAAAGAAAGAAAATAAATCAAAATCATCACATGCAATTTTTTATGAGTATGAATTTTAATTTCCCATCTACATACTTTGATGTCTAGTTATTATACTAACAAGCAGGCATTTAATAAAATAAAATATATGGAAGATACTCCGTAACCATCTTGGGTTCTTTTATTTGCTGGAGTTGTTAAATCTGGCTTTTCTTGTCTTCATAAACACTGAGCTGAAGCATTGATTTAAATACCTTATATTTGCCCTGGCATTTTCTGTCCAGCTTTAACATTTTACTTTTATCTTTCCTTCTATTTGTCTTTCTTTAATGTATTATGTATGCATATAATGTTTTACTTTACTTTTGAGTTAGATGTTTGTTTTCATTGGCTTGGGCCTTTGTTTTACTAAATGCCTTATCCACATCTCCCTAATTAAATTGGCAGTGCTGTCAGTCTACCTTTCAGTGTTATCTTACTTTACCTTAATTCTATGCCTTTTCTTTTACAGTGGTATTAACTCAGTAAAAGTGCTCTCTCTTCTCTTTTGCTTTGTGTATTTATTAATATAAAGCCTTCTGCCTGCATTGTGATAGCATTTAGGAGTCATCATTGCAGTTTTATGCTACCTGCATGGCCTTTTGGCATCAAATGTATGTTATATTGCCCATCTGAATTATGTAATTCTTTGTTTTAATTGGTACCTCCCTATTGCATGTGACTACATGCACAGACTGGAATGAGTTAAACATGCAAGACCTACACTTTAGTTCAAAATGTCAATAACTTTGAACAGAGGAAGGTGCAGTATGTGTGCCCTGCTAGGGTGATATATAATAACATTACCTCAAAATATTCTGCCATGAACATGGACTGCACACTCCTTTCTTTTATTAATTTTTAGCTTACCATGTATACCCTAAAACAGCACATACTTGGAAAAGGCAAGACCTCTTAAGCACTAGTAGTCTTTATGTTGAGAGCTAGTAAAAAAGTTTAATTAAAAAAAAGTTTATTTGAGCTGAGATTTTTTTTTCACTTCTTGGTTTACAGAAAGAAAAATGCATGCTGATGGCAAAAAAGACTGTTGGGTCAAATCTGTTGCTTCCCTACCTTGTATTTAATGGAAGGCTTTTTACTCTGTTTTCTTCCATGCAGTATAAGAGTTGTTCGACAAATTCTTAATTTCTGACATTGGTTCTGTTGCTGATGCCTCTTCATTAATTCTTCTCTAATCATTGACCAGTCTCTGTGTAAAAATAGCTTTATATCTTGAGCATTGGAGCAGTCTACATTATATCTTAAGATTCAGTTATTTTCGTCTTAGCTCCCTCCCTTTTCCAAACGGTGTGACTATAGAAATGAGTCAGTTTGCATACTTTTGATCCGTTTTGACCTTAGGCAGGATATGTACAACAAGGATAAATACGTTTAAAACCTGGATTCTTAGTGAAAACTGTTTCAAAGACTTCCACATTGTATGGCTATTTTACGCTCCACAGATTTAAAAATATGCATTCCTCTTCATAAAGTATTACTGGTCAGGTGCATAACTGTTTTATGTAAGGATTTACTGACTACAGTTGGCAGCTAATCTGACCGTTCTTTACATATCTTGGGTTATGTGCCATTGTGAATAGATGCATAAATGAGTGAAATAATTATAGAAAGTATGTATGAGCACTGTATTAACATCCATAAAGGGTATAACCATTTACAATACGTTGATCCTGTTATCTTGTTTAATTAGGATTGTACTGAACAGCTGGTTTCTTATGTGTCATTTTAAAATATTTTATTCTTTATGTCTTTCTTTTATCTTAAGATTGCAGTTGTTACCCTGGGTGTCCACTAAATGTAAGCACATACCTTTTTATATCCCTGCCTTCGAGTTTTTCTAATATGTGACTTGTTTGTGTGTTTCTGTTTACTGTTTTTCATTTTTAGAAAGATTTTTGATGATGCCTGTATACTGCTTCAATCATTAAGTAAAACTTGTTTATAAAACTGTTTCAGAAGTGCAATAGTTTCTAACATTATCATATATGTAGTAAAACCAAGTGCATACATGTGTTTTCTAGATAGTTGTTCATCTGGTTGCCATGGAAGGTATCTTCCTCTTTCAGAATGTAAATGTTATTTTTTTCACACTGGTGCTGTCCTCCCCCATTTCATACTATTGTATTTATTTCACCGTGGTAATGCTCCTCAGAGACAGAATACTTTTTCTATATCAATGAGTAGAGACTCAGTTTAGCTATTTTAAGACTAAGGTTTAAAAAAAATAATCAGAGCATACTGTTAGCAAAATACAAAAAACGGTTGTTAAACTCTTTAAGTGTTGTCTTATATGATTCTACAGCAAACACCATTCATTCTCAAATGAGAGGATGTCTATGGCTAAGTGTTGTATTGCATATTGTCTTGAAAATCCACTAATGTGATGAAATCCATTGCAGCCCTAAAGTAAAGACACTTTTAAAGAATGTATTTTTAAGCCAGAAGTAATTGCTCTTGGGAGGAAGAATAATCATATCACCAACACTTAAACAAAGGTGCCATATGAGACACACTGCTGCATTCCACAACCCCCATAAGAGTTAATTAGAACAATTAAGTCAACCTTCTTAACTTACATCCAGTGACAAGAGGTACCGCTGTTCCAGTCACTCATGCTATTAAGTGCAGTATACTGATTTATAAAACATATCCTGTTATGTACCGAAAATAATGGCATGTGGGTCATTGTACACTACGTATTTTGTTTCACTGGCAAACAGAAAGCCTCCAGAAATACTCAAATATTAGATTGCTATTATTTTACTTGGAATCATTTGTTGATAGCATCATATTAAAGTTAATATTATAGACAAGCCAGAATGCTGGAATTCTCTCATTATGAACTGGAAGCATGCATTTTGTATGTATGTTGCATCAAACATTTCAAATAGTTACTAGCATGGCTCTGTGCATAATAAATATAATTTTATTTGCAGTTCTTTGTTTAACTATTTCCAAGTTGCACTTGAACGATAATTCTTTCTTGTCTTTAGTTTTCACACTACTCTACGTACACTGTTTGAAATGGTTCTGTTATGAGAAAAGTCAGCAAGTCACAACTGTGACTTCTAGTTATTAAACATAAATAGCTGCACAAACTTGTTGAGGACCTGAATGCTTACATATTCCTGTGTAGCCTTAAGCACAAGTTAAAAGTTAAATAAGCAGAAAAGGAAACTGGGAACCCATATAATATATAGACTGTCACACTATCCACCCATTACATACCCATTCTATTAATTTGTTCCTCTTTGGTGAAAGAGTTACCCCATTCCTTTCTAGATCAAGCTAAAGTGCCTTCAGCCTATTTCCTCCCTGATGAAGGTGTGGGCCTAATGGCCCATGCATTATCCTTAGCACAAATAGCCAGGTAACAGAATTGAGCTACCATATGCAAATGTCTCTCTAGCCCCCTCCAGTTTAACCTCCATTATCATGGCTGTGATTCCCACTGCAGCTGCTACTGAGAAAGATGCATGCATGCGTCCTTACATGCCAATCACCCTAGCTACCTATGTGGTGCAGGTGTCGTTCTAGTCCATAGTGTTCTATGACACTCCTTATGCTCCTACAGATATTAGCAACACAGTGGTCAGACTGCATCCCTCCCCCAAAGATAGCTGAGCTGGCACTCACAGTTCACGTCTACCCCCTTGTCATGCCTTTTCCAGTTTTCCATACTACTAATCAAACAGGGTCATCTGGGGTTTTATAAGGTCTTATCCTTGTACATGACATAGCTGGACTTTTTGACATACTCAGAACACTGCTTGGCATGCGATGAATAGCATGCTGATGTTTGAATTGTGCTGTTTTATTTTAATTGTAAACTTTGTCAACAAACTAAATGTGCAAATACAGATTTTAGCAATTATCCAAGTTCTATAACATACACATGCTAGCAAATGGAACTGCATATTCCAGAATGTAAGGAAATAGTGTTGTACACAATGTTTATGATTGAAGGAGCAAAAGTGAAAATATTGTGCTGACATTAAGAAGCACCTATGAACACTATGTTGACAAGAAACAGTATTTCATGCAGTGCAGGGAGGTCATGAAGATCCCATCACAGGAGATGGGGAAAAATTATGAAATTTAAAGATTACAATTAGTATTACAGAAAAAATGTGAAGTGCTGTGTAAAACAGAAGAACGTTTACAAGAAAGTAAAAGGAGGAAGGTACATGATGAAGTAAACATTACAGCCACAAGAATAATATTTTAGGCTGCCTCAGGAAAGGCAAATAATGTCTTATATCCCATGTGATATTAGTGGAAGGGTTCTAGCCTTGAGTGTGATAGAACACTGCAGAAGAACACTACATTAATTAAGTGACTCAGACGAACATGTGGCAAAAATGCACCAAAATCACAAACTACTATTTAAAAAGCAACAGAGCCTCAGTGGAGGAATCTCTCAAAAACAAGGAATCAGGACTTGTCAAGTCTATTCATTCAAAGAAGATGTTTCTGAGGAAAAGATTGAAGTAAAAGACAGACCTCTGATTCAGTTAAAAAAAAGAAGATGGTGAGAAATTAAACTTCTTTATTGAGGAACAGATTATAAACTGTTTTAAGAAGGGCAATGCAAAATGCTACTGAGACATGAGGAAATGACAGAAGGAAATAACAGAATCACGAGGATTAAAGAAAGCACATACAAAATGGAAATTATTTTAAAAACATTTATTTTATTTCATTTTGAATTTGTTAACTTAATAGTGTACTGAAATCACAATAGATGCATGAAATTATATACAGAGGTAATGACAAAATGTAGTATATATATATATATATATATATATATATATATATATATATATATATATATATATGTATATATACACAGTATGTAGATATATTATATACATAGTGAATATCATATCTGGCTTGAGGATATAAAGGCAATAGGTAAATGACATTATATGCAGAGTGAATAAAAAACACAGTATATGCATACAAAAAATATTAAGTGGCATCGGAGCTGGCATGTCGAAAGAATCACAATCAAAAATTGAGTCAGATCAAGGTATGCAGACAGAAGAAGGGAATGAAGAGGTTAAGATATATTACTAGAGATATAGCAGTTACATTTTCCTAGAGTTATGAAATGTGCTTTTATTTGTGAATAGAAAATGGGGAAAGAGGAATGATCTTTAAGAAAAGAAGGGAGAAATTCCAGTAGTTTGGGACTAAGGACTGAGAAAGCATGGTCTATGCAGTGAAGCCAAGTTTGGGGGTATGGAGGGGAGGACATGAGTGGTTAAGATACCTAAGGTTGTATTTTGGTGCATCACTGAATAGTCTGGAAGCCAATGGAGGGAAGGTGTCATTATTGATAAGTTTAAATAGTTACGAGGCAAGTAGAAAGTCAGCAAATTGTTTCACGGGTATTTTCTTTTTCAATGTTTTTTTAGTGGAGTTCATTACTTGGGGAGAGAGTGATGAATCTGCAAGTGGCATTTGAAATGGACTGAACAGTGGATATCTTTCTTTTAGAAGTTGCAGCAATTAGTGGGAGACAATATTCTAGCAGAGACAGCTAGATACCTTTACCTATGGCATTTCTACAGGGCCTGGATAGAAAATGGGAGATCCTATTAACCCAGAAAAGGAGACAGCTGATTTTTTGTGGATGTAGTTCACATGGAGTTGGAAATGTAGGAAGGGTCCAACCAAACCCCTATGTATTTGAATGAAGTGGCATGTTCAATAGTGTTAATAAGATGATTAAGGATTTTTAGAGGCCTTGAGATAGAAGTGAGCTTTTGCCTAGTGCTAAAATCATTGTTTTTGTTTTAAAGCAGCTTAATAATAATTGTTTATCACTGGCCCATTGAATAAGGGCACGGAAATCAGCCTAAAGTTTGAGTTAAAGAGAAGAAACAGAATGATTGATGTGGAATAGGACCATATCATTAGCATAAAACAGGAGAGAAAGATTGTGTAAAACAAAACAAAGTTTGCTAACACAGATAGAAAAGAGGAGGCATGCCAGAACAATCTAATTAGCATGCTAAACCTTAATCAAGATAACCCCAACTCTCCTTCTTCCCCAGCCAGTGAATCCACTAAAAACAACCCATTAATTCCTTCATTCTCCATACAGACAGTATCTACCTCCCTAGTATTTAAACTTCTAACCAAACTAAGACCTTGCTCTCTCCGATAATAATCTTCCATCTGAATATCTAAACCTTGCAGCCAATGAATAGCCTATCCTGTCAGTATTCTTATAATCCAATCCATCTCAGAGTCATATGTCCCCCAACTCTGGAAAAATCCATTATTACTCCTTTACATAAAGGTGGTAAGACAAATGATCTCTCAAACTATCGGCCTATCTCTATACTCTCATCATTATCAAAATTTAGAAAAGTGTGTAAATGCTCAGCTTCTCAAGCAGTTCTGTGACAATGATCTACTTGCACACACCCAACACGGATTTTGTCCGGCAAACAGTACTACTACAGCCCTAATATCTTTCACTGATACTGTGAAAAAAGCTCTTGATGCTGGGTTATTAACTACAGTAATCTTGTTAGACCTATCCAAGTCTTCCGACATAGTGTCATACTCCAAGGTGTTGCTGCAATTAGAAAATCTGGGATGCTTCCCAAATTCCCCTAACATGGTTTTCTTGCTACCTAAACAACAGAAAGCAATCTATCACCTGGCAAAATAAACAATATGAATATCTGGTCACTAACATAGGAGTGCCCTAAGGATCTATTCTGGGGCCTCTCCTTTTCAGTATTTTCATTAATAATCTTCACAAAGCATCCCAACAAAGTACACTTGTCCAATATGCCAACGATTCTACTGTCATCTCTTCTTCCAGAAACTTCTCTCATCTGCTTAGGATTACACAAAATGCTCTTACCTCCATAGAAACATGGCTAAATTGTACACAACTATTAATGAACCCCCAAAAAGTCTAAGCTCCTACTTTTCTCAACCAAACCACCAACTTCAGACTTTAAAATTTATTCCCTAAACAATACAGAAATTGAACTAGTAAAGACAGCTAAATTATTCAGTATAACTATAGATGACAAACTCACCTCCGAACAGCATATTCTCAAAAGAAAAAATCAAGCTGGGCAAACTTTATAGACATAAACTTTATTTAGATAAGCCAACCAAAATAAAACTCACAAACAATCTACTCATCCCTTCCCTCATCTATGGACATCCCATTTTCACGAATCTTCAGACATCTCTCAGTAACAAACTGCAATCATGTTACTATAAAATAGGAACATTTGCCTCTGGGATGCCACACCGCACACACTACTGTCAGTCCATTTTTGAATTAAATTGGTTTGAATTCACCCATTACCTATGTTATACCCAGCTTACTCTTACCCACAAACTGATTTATAAACCTGACAACTGCCCTGCACTTCGTCCTGTCCTACAATCCTATATCCCCACCTGCATTCTGTGGTCTACCAACAAATAGATTTTAAGTATAACAATATCCAACAAAAGAGCTGGACATAGCATATATTTCTTTACCGTTGTGCGATTGTGGAAGGCCTTGCCTTTCTCAGTCACTCAACTAAACTCACCAAAAATCTTAAAATCTTCACTAAAATGCCACTGCATCAATAATCACATCTGTTCCTGTGCACAAAATTCTAAGCCACTTTAAACAAATAAAAATTTAAGTATTCCTGGTTATTACTTTCCTCCACTGAGTATCTCCTCACAAATGTCTAAAAACGTTCTCTGTATCAACTTTGTCTATACCGTCTGACATATTCTAATCTCTCTCCCTACTCCTTGGCAATGTATTAAATCCCCTAAGTATTTAAAGCAACTGTTTACCTTGATTCAAACTTCATCTCTGTTTGAATGCTTTTTACTGTTAATATGCTGAATGTTATATATTAATAGCTAAAGTAATTTTTCAAAGCCTATGCTCATTGTATATTTTATCCTTAAAGTTCTTTGTAATAAATATTTTGTGGAGCTTTTCTCCCCAGGCCTCCACTGAAAATAGGATTCTGACCCAGTGGACTTTCCTGGTTAACAAATGTCAGTAAATTAATCAATAAATAAATAATGTTCAAAAAGGCTATAATGTTCAAACTTTTTCACAATGTGCAACTTTTTCACAGTAATTAAGACTTTTTGAAATGTCCAAAGTATCCAGAGAGTTCTAGGTATTTGCACTGTTAAAATAAAGCATTTTCAGATAGACTGTTGTGCATTTGAGCATAATTACAAGTACCAGGTCTATACTTATGTTTAAAAGAACTTTGTTGTTATGGCAGAAGGATTTCACGCACCTGAAGCAATAGAGTCTGATAATAATATTGCAGAAAATTGGCAGGTGTTTGAACAAGAATATGATATTTTCATACAGGCTGCATTTTCTGATAAATACGCATGCACAAGAGCATTTATACTTCTCAATTTAGCTGGCTCAGAAGCCATTGAGTGAGAATGTTCATTTGTGTATGCACCTGCTGTATATGCAGGGCAGGGGGAAAACACCTGATTGGGATACAGGCTGAAACATGAGAATACCCTGAGTGCTTAAAACGTAAATGTAGAGAAATGTGTAACCCTCAAATGAATATTACAATTGAAAGGCACAAATTTTACACAAGAAATCAAAAGCCTGGTGAAACTGTTGCAGCATAACAGTTACAGTATACATTAACGACTTAAGAAATAAAGCTAAAACATGCAGATTCGGTGATCTATGAGATGAGTTAATAAAAGACTCTCTTGTATGTGGTGTTAATAATGATGCAGTGAGAAAGATTTTGCTTCAAGATAGTGAATTAAAATTGAAGAATGCCATTGAGCTTTGTCAAGTGCATGAGTTTACAGAAAAGGATATGGATATGCTTATGAATGAGAAAAGGATGTTTGCAGTATATACGCGTGCGAATGTTGATAGTGTGCAACAGAAGATAAAATGAAAAAGAAATATAAACCAAAGGGAGCCACACCCAATCTCATTGTTAACGTGTCACAATTGTGGAGGCCGTCATTAACCTAAATGGGAAAAGTGTTTAGCTTTTGGTCAGCAATGTCACAAATTTAAAATGTGGAATCATTTCAAAAGGGTTTGCAAGCTTTAAGTACCACAAACATGTTAAAAGAGAGTATTTGAAGAAGGAAATACATCAGATAGAGAACATAAACTCTAAGAGCTGTGAGCAAACTTTCTTTGTGGATGATGTCTCTGTGATTGATGACACTCTGGTGTCATTCAAAGGGGATCCAATGTCTGTCTGCCTGGGATGACATGCTGGACAAGCCACGCTGCTTCGCAAGGGACAGCTTGCACCTGTCACCCCTGGGCTTCCGGATATTGGCAAAGGCTCTTGCCACCCCCATAATGCCTTTTTTAGGCAAGGCTCAAATTCTAAACCTACCACCCTAGAACACAAAAAAGGAAAAAAACTAAGGGTAATGCTGCTCAATGCCAGAAGTCTCAACTTCAAGATGCACGCACTCGAGGCCCTTCTCAGTATGGAGAACATCGATGTCTGTGCTGTGACTGAAACCTGGTTCAAGGCTCCTGAGAGCACCCCAGCACTATCAGGTTTTACCTCATACCATGCGTTCCGGACCCAAAATCTGGACAACACCAAGAAAGGAGGGGGGGTGTCCATATTCATCAAGGACACCAACACCTCAAGGTTGGTGGCAACGCACGATGCATCGGAGACCATCCAGGTGCAATTAACCATAGGCAAAACTGCTCTGCAATTTGTAGCATGTTACAGGCCACCCTCTCAAACTCAGGAAACTCACATAGCTTTCCTGAAAACACTGGAGGGGATAAATGTATCTCCAAACACCATCATACTAGGTGACTTCAACTACCCTAATATAGACTGGGATCACTACTCAAGCCCAAACACTCTAGCCCAAAGGTTCCTGGAATTCATAAACTCAAATGCCATGGAACAACTAGTCACCATCCCCACAAGAGGTGAAAACATACTTGACTTCATCATCACGAACATGGGATCACAATGTTCAACACCGGAAGTATACCCCTCACTGGTGAGATCAGATCATAAACTAATCTCAATGGAGGTCCTCATCCCGCCCCCACCTGAGATAAAAAAGACCACAGTGAAGAACTTCTCAAAAGCCGACTTCACACTTCTAAAGACTAGTGTGGTCTCTTTTAAGGCCCCCGAGCCGGCGGTAAACATTACTCAAGCCGCTGAATCACTTACAAATGCCTTCTACCAGCACCTACAGGACTGCATGGATCAGGCAATCCCAAACAAAACAAAGACTCTTTGTACCAAAGGCAAGCATTCAGTCTGGTGGACCCCAGCCATAAACAAGCTCTACAACAAAAGAAGGAAGCTACTACAAGATAGAGCAAAATCCTTAAAAGGTAAGACACCTTTGATCATTATAAGTAAAAAACTTTTTACTTTACTTTTACTTACTTTAAAATAAATGATTTTGTTCTAAAAAGTAAATCTAAGAACAATTGTAATTCTAAGATGGTTGTATATGTGACTAAATGCCAGTTATGCCCTTGTTTTTATGTGGGCAAAACCATCTGAAGGCTTAGAGATAGAATATACAAGCATGGTTAAAATATTAAAAAAGGTTCCCTTGATAATGCTCTTGCTAGACATATTGCAGAATTTCCTGGACATAATTTTAAGTTTTGGGTTTTAGATCAATTGGTATCAAATATTAGAGGAGGTCCTATTGAACTGCAACTTGAGTGTTTGGAATTGATATGGCAAATCTGATTGTTTTCCTATTGTTTACCTGGTTTGAACAACGTTTGTTCTATTATGCCTATTTTAAAATTACGTAGTCTAACCAGATAATATTAGTCATTTTTTAGGAAAGTTTATATTGTATCCAATAATTATTTATTGAAATATTGTTATATTTATGTAACTTGATAGGTTAGAATGAAAGAAGGGAATTAATAATAATTTATTAATGCCATTAATTTTTATACTTAATATGGTTTTATAATAAATGGTATTATCTTAATTAATATGGTATTATTGGTATATAGGGAGAGTAAATGAAATGTAATTGAATGAAGTTTGGTTTTAGGGAGAGTAACATTCTATTCTATTTTATTATTATAAAATAAGTAAGATATTTTGAATGTTATATTTAAAATGAATGCTTTTCAGGGTTGGCTATTTGGGTTTGAATACATTAATATGTTGCTGTCTTTTGTTATTAATTTTCCATTGTTTTTATTTTTAAAAATTTTGAATGCATTTGGTTATTCATTTAATGTTTCATAGTAATAATAATATTAATTTTGCCTTTAATATAAGCAAAATTAAAGCCTAACTGATGCTGGTCTTTTAAATGCATAATCAGCTTAACATCAGCTGACTTGTAATCATAAGGCCTTCTTTAGCTATGTTAGAAACCTGGGAGGAAACTCCCAGATATGCTCAGAATTAGTTCAAAATGATGTGAAAATTACTGAACCTACAGACATTGCCAATATACTGGCTGACAGGTTCAGTGCAAACTCCCCCCCCTCCCCCCCAAAAGCTGAGATATCTATACCAGAGGATTGTAGCCCCCCAAACATCTCTAATGCCCAGGTGAGAACTGCTCTCTCTAAGGTGAAAAACACAGCATCCATGGGACCAGATGGGGTCCCCGGCTGTGTGCTCCATGAACTCAATGAGGAATTAAACCCGCAGTTAGGACAGCTGTTGAATCTTAGCCTCATCTCAGGATACGTACCCAAGGAGTGGCGCACTGCAACTGTGGTCCTACTTCACAAAGGCGGTGCCTCCACCGACCCTGGAAATTACCGTCCCATCAGCTTGACAAGCCTGATCTGCAAAGCCATGGAGAGGATCATAATGGAACTCATAAATAAAGACATAGGGAACTTGCAGACTTTGGATCCAACCCAGTTTGGCTTTGTCAAAGGCAGATCATGCCTTTTAAACTTGGTCGACTTTTTCAAAACAGTCACCAAGGCCATCGATGAGGGAAAGGCAGTCCATACAGCCTACCTCGACCTGGCAAAGGCTTTCGACACAATACCCCACTCAGGTATTGTTGAAAAACTCATCAGCTTAAATGTAAACCCATACATCACAAGATGGGTTGCAAACTGGCTAAGTGACAGAACCCACAGGGTCAGAGTTGCTGGCGCCATGTCAGACTCAAAGCCTGTCACAAGTGGGGTCCCACAGGGCTCAGTCCTGGGCCCACTCTTGTTCGGCATCTACTTTTCTGAAGTACAAACAAACACAGGAGGGTTATGGCTGACAAAGTTTGCAGATGACTGCAAACTGGGCGCCATAGTCGAAAACACATCTGACACAGATATCCTTCAGAAGGGTCTCACAGAAACGGATAACTGGTGCCAGAGCCATGGCCTAAAGTTAAACGTCAAGAAATGCATAGTCATACCCTTCGGGAAAAACAAGGTTACCCCTAGCTACCATATAGGTGACAATCCACTGAGCACAGAAGAAGTTATCAGGGATCTGGGGACTCAGGTTGACAGTAACCTTTTGTTTGACACTCACATTGCTAAAGTAGTTAGGAAGACCTTCTACATTGCCCACCTGATCATGAAGGGATTCACATCTAGATCAAGGGAGGTCATTGTCCCCCTGTACTCATCACTCATCAGACCAATGATTGAGTACAATGCCCCATTCGGAATGTATCTGACCCGACACCTGCAGCAGCTGGAAAGGCCCCAAAAGTTCCTCACCAAAAGGATAAAGGGTCTCAAAAATATGTCTTATGCTACCTGACTGAAAGAACTTCAGCTCTATTCAGTCGCTTACCGCTTGCTCAGAGGTGACCTTTGCCTGACATACAAGGCCATGTCAAACCCAGATTTGATGAACATGCTTCACCTAAAAAAATCTAGATCTCTCAGAACTACAAGGGCGGGAGACTTAAACCTTGACACGGTTATTAATAGGACATGCTGGAGGGACAGAGGCACAGCAAAATAACGGGCATAGTTTTCTTCAAACTAAAGGGGTGGCAAAAGCCACAAAAACTCTGGGCTAGGCTTATAAATGCCCTTGGGCAGATAGCCTAGTATGAACCTATGAACCTATGAACCTATGAAGCAGTTACGAGAGTAAACTATCAGCTGTCAGCAGAGAGTGAAATATTTTGTACTGTACAAATTAATGGGAAACCTGTGGAGCTTAAAGTAGACACTGGATCTAAGTGCAATGTTATATCAGCAAAAATGTTTGCTAAAGTAAAAGCTGGTGAGAAACTTAATTCAGAAAAGTGTGCAAAACTATTTGCTTATGGTAGTGAAGAGATTCAAACCGATGGTGCAGTAGTTCTTGTATGCCAATCTGCAGGAAACAGCTATGACTTGCAGTTTTACATAGTCATAAGACGTGCGCAGTCATTGTTAGGCCTCAAAGACACTCTGAGAATGGGAGTGATTTCATTTAGTAAGAGGTCTACCATATAAGTCTGAATAACAACAATAGTTTTACACAGAATATTTTAGTGAATATGCTGATATTTTCAAAGACGAGCTTGGTAAACTTCCAGTCATGTATTCCATAAAGTTAAATGATAAAGTAAGTCCTGTTGTCAGACTAGCACAGAAGATTCCAGTAGAGATGTAAACTAAAAGCAGAGCTATTTAAAATGGTGAATTTAGGTGTCTTTACTCCAGTAGAAGAACTGACTAAATGGGTATCCTCCATGGTCAAAGCTCAGATGATATTCGAATATTTATTGATCCAAGAGACTTAAACAAAGCACTTAAGCATCCTCATCATCCAATGTGTACAGTAGAAGAGGAAGTCACTCCCATACCAAATTCCATTGTTTTCTCAGACATAGATGCATATTTCGCTGGATAGCAAATGTTCATTGTTAACTACATTCAGTACACCATTTGGCAGATAACATATTTTTGAGAATGCTATTTGAAATTAATTCTGCCACTGAAGTCTTTCAACATGCCATGGCGTAAATATTTCCTGGTTATCCATGTGCTATTCTAGTAGAGAACTTTATTGTTGGAGGCAATGGTGATGGCAAACATGATAGAAACCTCAGGAAAGTTCTAGACCATGCACATGAAGTAAATCTTAAACTGAATCCTCAAAAATGCAAATTCAACCTGGAAGAAGTTACTTATGTGGGACATTTGTTTACTAGCTCTGGCTTACAACCAGATCCATTTAAGCAAGCAGCGGTTCTTGAGATGCCAGTTCCAGAGAATGTCACATCTTTACAACATTTTCTCGGTATGATCAACTATTTAGGAAAGTTCCTCCCAGACTTGAGTGAGCTTTTTGCCCCATTACACGAGTTGATGAGTTGCTACACAAAAATGTAAACTGATCATGGTTGCAATAACATCAAACAGCGTTTGATAGTCTGAAGAAGAAAATTGCCAGTCCATCCACATTGAAACATTATGATGTTCACAAACCTATAGCTCTTTCTTGAGATGCTTCAAAGTATGGCCTTGGTGCAGCATGTCTTCAGGAAGGCATACCAGTAGCCTATGCAGCAAGAATTTTAACCCAAACAGAAATGCATTATGCAAAATAGAGAATAATTTTTGGCAGTAGTGTTCACATTTTCAAAGCTCAATGATTATATTTATGGCAGAACTATCCAAATAGAGACTGATCATCAAACACTAGTGATAATTTTGAAAAAGCCAATATATACAGTTGCAGCACGACTGCAACCCATGATGTTAAAATTGCAAGAGTACAATTTCAATATTGTTTACAAAACGGGCAAATACTTGTACCTTGTTAATGCTTTGTCACATGCACCCAGACAAATGACAGAGCACCATGAAAATGAAACAGCAGACTCTGAAGTCATGGATGTCGGAAATTCTTTGTCATCGCACCTTGATGAACTAAGAAATCACACAGCTTCAGAAACAGTTCTCCATAAGCTGAACATGTTATCAGTCAAGGATGGCCAACATGATAAATCAGTTTACCACTTGACATTGAGCAGCATTTTCCTTACAGAGATGAGCTCATGATGGAAGATGGAATGATCATGAAAGGTCCAAAAGTGGTAATTCCTAAAACAGCACAACAGGAATATATCAAAATCTTGCATTGTGGTCACCCAGGTACTGAATCAACCAAAAGAAGGGCAACAGGCATTGTACTTTACCCTTCTATGTCTAAAGATATAGAAATGGAAACTCTAGCATGTTCAATTTGCAGCAACACCAAACCACATAAAAAAAAGAACCACTTCACTTACACCATATTCCTGAATTACCATGGTTGACGGTTGCCACAGATATTTTTGAATGGAATGATCAGCATTATTTAGTGTTAGTAGATTCTTACTCAAATTGTTTTGAAATTTACCTACTTCCTAACTTGACATCCATAACAGTCATTACAAAATTGAAGTGATATTTTTCTATCCTTGGTAGTCCGCACAAAATCATGTCTGACAATGCTGCACAGTTTACAAGACAGCAGTTTGTGAAACTTAGTGAGACTTGGCACTTTGTTCATATTACCACTAGTCCTGAGTATCCGCAATCCAATGGGTTAGCTGAATATGCAGTTCAGAGTGCAAAATGTTTGTTGGAGAAATCCAAGAGAGGTGGTAGTGATGTTTTCCTTAACTTACTCAATCTCAGAAACATTCCTGAAGATAACTTGCTTGGTTCACCTGCTCAGAGATTAATGTCCAGACAGACTAGAACAGCTCTCCCAATCAGTAAACAATTTTTAGTACCAAATGGAAAGAACAACAGAGTAGTCAAATATCAACTTTCAAGAAAATGTCAGTCACAAAAGTTGTACTACTATAAGAACATACATCCCTTAGACCATTACTACAAGGGGAAGTTGTGATAATGCAAGCATCTAAAGGATACAACCAATGAAGAACATTTGTGGGTAAGATCTTACATCATAGAATCAGAAGGAATGGATTTCAAATGGAATCAAAGACATGTGTTACCTGTCTCCAAACCAGTGACACAGCAGATTGCCTGTGCTGATGACTCTAATTCCCAGAGTGACTCTACACCTGTTTGAATTCAAAAGGACAGTGTGCTTCCTTCAAATAATTTTGATGTAATCCCTGATGTTCCAGTTGTGAAAGACTCCCCAGATATTTTCCCTGTTGCTAAACCCAGTCAAAGTTTATATATTACCAGATCAGGTAGAATTTCCAGACTGAATCCAAACTACACAGCAACTTGGATTGCTAAGATGCTGATATATTGTCTAGCTCTCAAAACATCCTTGTTCTCCTGTTTGCATGCTGAACAAAATTAAAGAGGGAAGATGTAGATCAATGTGTATATTGTACCTGTCAGCCACTGTAATCAGATAGCATGTGCATATAAGTTACTCAGCATGTGCGAGATCAGTGCCATTTTGTATAGTCATGCAGAGTGAGTCCAAGCCTCAATGGAGATGCACATGTAAGTGCGTTAGAAGTAATGAGTCAGTCAGTAAGCATACGAAGTTCAAAGTATATGTTCCAGTCACAGCTCCTGATGTGTTTATGCACAATAAATGACTTGAACCCATCCCATGCCTCAGTGTCTCACTTAAATATATGAGACATGTGACAATAATGAGTATATTTGAAGTAGAAGTTTACTGTGACAAACTTTATTGAAGGCTGTAGACAAGTCTAGTAAAAAAGAGGAGACTAGTTTGCTGCTATCTCTAACTTATATATATATATATATATATATATATATATATATATATATATATATATATATATGTATATATGCTAAAAGTGCAGAGTTAGTACTATAGGAAGCATGGAAACCATGTTGTTTGGGGTTTTGAGTTCCTTTTGCAGGAGACAGTTTAGCAGTTGTTTTTAATACATTTTCGCTATAGGTCTAAAGTTAGCAATGTCTATTGAATTTCATCCTTTGTGGAGAGCAATAATGTGTGACTTTTTCCAGAGAGAGGTAACATGGAATTCCCGGAGTGACCTATTTATAAGGATTGAGACAGGTACAGGCAGTGCTACTGGCTGCTATTTTAAGGTACTTGCTTTGAAGACCATCAGCTGAAGTAAAGCATTGTATGTGCTTGTTTAAGAGTAGTTTTATATAGGATGTGGGCACAGGTTTGAAGGTTAAAGTGGATGTTTTGATACATGGCTGTTAGGCAGGGTTAGGATTTATTTGTTGGGAATACTTAATTAGAGATGATATACTATATATGTAATAACAGTTGAATTGTATAGCAGTTTTCAGTGGTTAGTTGTTAGGAGAGGGGAAGGGGTTGAATTTTTGGACAGGATGCAAGATTTCTTTAATGTCTGTCGAGAATTCTTTAAGGTTTTGTTTACAATTATTCTGAAAGTTAATATGCTATAATTTTTGTCTTCATTTATTTGCTTTTTCGTGCAATTGAGAAGCATTCTGTACTTTTCAATATATTGCGCTGTTTTGCATTTTTTGACATTTTTTCCATGCTTTTCCTCTATCTGTATTAGCATTCAACTCTTTCTAGATAGCCAAAAAGCATTATTTGTTTTAAGTCTCTTCCTTCTGGGAGGTGCAAGGCTATTTAAGGTAATTAAAAAATGTTGTACTGAATTCGTTTACAGCATCATCTAAGGGGAAGAATTTTAGGAAGTTCCAGTTAATAGGTAATAGGGTAGTAATGCACATTTTTTAGTTAATCTTGGAAAGGTTCTGTGTTGCTTTTATAAACATGCTGCTCAGTGGATGTGTAAGATGTCTGGTTATATAGACTGGGAAATTATCACTAAAACAGTCAGACATTGTACCTGTGGCGGTGTATTTGCTAGGGTCTAATACTAGCATCAGGTTTAATAGAGACTTTGATGTCTTGCTATAATGCGTGGGGCTATTAATTAGTTGTGAGAAACCATATAAATTCATGATAGATGTAAGGGAGTTTATGTCCAACTAATTGATGTCCATGTCACCTAGTAGTGGGTCAGATTCAATAAAGCCTACACTAGGTGTACATGATATGCATTCAAGAACATTCTTATCACATTTTTTGTGCTTTCTAGTCACTCAGAAAGATTGCACTGTGTACATATAGTCTATACTTTGTGGTAACCTTTATAAGTCCCTTTCAATATTTAAAGCCACAAGAATATCAGTAGGAAAACTAAAATTAGAGGAAAAAGGTGTAAGCTATTTCTGCTTTGTCTGTTCACTCAGAAAAGTGTACACTTAGTGTATGTGTTATTGAATCCCGGGCAGTATTTTTTCTTGTGGAAATTGTTATGGATATTCAGTATAGGATGTCTTCCAGTATAGCTATACTGTCACCAGGAGGGATGTAAAGGACAGTAATACATATTAGTTTATAATGGATGAATTTCAGGAAAGGAATAAGCTCTGCTGAATTGAATTTTGATATTGATTTGTTGTAAGGAGAACTGTGGTAGTTGTTGGGAAATATTAAAGAAATGCATCAACTTTCCTCTTTAAAATGTCATTATGGATGATGTTATAGCCAGGAGCAATAACCAGGAGTTGTTTATGCTGTGTTTAAGCTAATTTTCAGTTTCAGCGAGAATATCAGACTTATGCTGGGTAATCCAGGTATATAGTTCAGCAATTTTATTTCTTATGCTTCTAAAAGTTATTGCAACAAAAGTTAGATTACTGGGATTGGGGGTTGAGTGCTGTAGGGTTAGAGTAGTGTGTGGAAGAGAACTGGAGAAGTATTAATAACTTTTTGGAGAGCATTTTCCACTTAATTTTGTTTTGCTTTCTGTTGAAATGGAGTTAATCAGTCTTTCTTTGGAGTAAAGGTGAGGGGCTTAATTAAATCAGTTTGGCGCAATGTGTGGAGAGTGTAGGGAAGAAGTATGAATAGGTGGATGGGACAGAGTTGGAGCGATGTTGAGAGCTGTTATAGAGTCATAGTAGGATGAGAGATGGCCCAGCAGAAGGACAAGAATAGAGAATTAGCTGAGGAGTAACATGATTAAGTTAAAGGATCAGTATGTTATTGGTGGCAGGTAGTGGGGAAGTAGGGATCAAAAAAAAAAAAAAGTTGCAGGGCAGTAGGTGGTGGAGTCAGAAAGCTGATAGAGGGCAGGTAGGAAAGAAGTATTTTCTAAAAGAAAGAGAGTTAGGTTTATTTATTTATTATTTATTTATTTGACTTTTGTTTACCGAGGTGGTCTGACTGGGTCTACAGAACCAGTTTTCAGCAGAGGCCCGAGCAGAAAAGCTCCACATATAGTACAATACAAATACAGTATAATCCAATACAATAAAGAATACATTAGAAATACTATACAAAAATAAGTTGAAAGAACATTGCTACAAGATGTTGTAATATATTACTACACATGTAAACAGTTCTATACAGTTAAAACATTACAGACAATAACAGTCACTCTCATCATACATGATGTAGAAATACAAGCCATAAAGTTATTGATGCAGACATATAGTGAGAATGAGTTAAGAAGAATAGAAACAATAAAAGCCTGAGCAGCAGCTTAAGAATATGGTATAGAAGCAGAGAAGGAGTTAGAAGAGCTTTAGGATCTTGCAGTCTGTGAGGGATTGAAATGTGAGAGAAGAGGAAGATCTGAGCATTAGGCAGACTTTATGCAGGAGCAGAGTCATATATCTTTGAGATGATTTTTTTAAAGAGGTTTTGAAATGGGTAGGCCAGGAATAAACCTGGTAGCTAGACGTGGTGAATTCCAATGCATAGAAACAGAGTATGAATACAGAGAGTGACCAGGTTTTCTTGTGGGTTTTGAGATAGCTAAGAGATGTTTGTCTTCTGATCGTAGGGATTGATTTGGTGTGTAAGGTGCGACTAGCTTGGCTAGTGCAGGGCAGGCAGTAGGCTTGAAAATAAGGTTGTGCAAGGTGAATAGCTGAATAAAGGCAAGTTGGTTGGGTAGTTCAAGCCAGTTTAATTCCAGGAGTGGTTCACAGTGGTGTGTGTGATATTTAGGGTCTATGACAAACTTTACAACTTTGTTGTAGCACTGTTCCAACTTGCATAGGGTAGAATTTTGTAAGTTAGTTAAAATAGGGGCACCATACAGAAGAAAGGGAAGTAAAAATGTTTTTGCAAGGGTAGTTTTGGTTGCTGCAGTAGAAACTGTTTATTTCTATATGAGTCCCCAAGTTTTCTTTATATTTTGTTGTATATGGGGGTCAAATGAAAGTTTATTGTCAATGATAACATCTATAAGTTTGGTTTCCTGCACTGTTTCTATGGCAGTGTAGTCAGATGCAAGGATGTTGAAATTATCAGTGACAAGGGAAGTGTTTTGGGGATGAAAGAGTACTAGTTTTGCCTTCTTTGGATTAAGAAAGAGTTGGGCATTTCTTAGCCAGGATTCAACTGCTGTAAAGGACTGTTGAGTTTTTGAGAGTAGTTCTGGTAGTGATTGAGCAGTGCAGATTATGGTGGAATCATCAGTATATTGAATCAGGGTCACAGGGTGAGAGGCAGTGATAAGGTTGTTTGCAAAAATGTTGAATAGCAGGGGTCCTAGGATGGAGCCTTGGGGGACTCAAGTAGGGTTGTAGAGAAAGGGTGAGAGTTTGTTGGACCATTTCACTGCTTGTTTACGATCCTTGAGGTAGATCTGAAACCATGTTACTGTGTTATGTGAGAAGCCTAAGTTAGACAGTGTGCTCAAAAGTAATGGGTGAGACACTGTGTCAAAGGCCTTAGAGAGATCAAGGAATACTGAGGCTCTATAGCATCCTGCATCTCTGGCCTGTCTGTAAAAGATAATAGGGCTGTAGCTGTGCTGTGGCTAGGTCGGAAGCCATGTTGGATTTTGGTTAAAAGGTTGTTTTACAATAGATATGTCATTACCTACTGATGGATACCTCTCTTGTGAATTTTGGATATGGGTGACAAGATGGATATAGGACGGAAATTAGATGGATCAAAATAGTAGCCTCCTTTATGGATGGGGTGATGTGAGATTGTTTCCATATGGTAGGTACTTCTGATTCAGATAAAGGCCTATTTATAAGGATACTGATTGGGTAGGCAACTGAGTTAGCAGCCAGTTTGAGGTAGTATGGGGGGAGACTGTCAGCTGGAGTAGAGCAGGGTTTTAATTTTTGTAGCAATTTCTTAATGGTGTCAGTGGGTATGGGCTGAAATGAAAATGGGGTTTATATAACATTTTGTTGAGTATAGGGTTTAGGAATGAGAGGTTGTCAAAGTATATTCTCTGGAAAGTAAAACATATAGGGGTTTAAAATGCTTGACTATGAGAATATATTTAAAATAGGAAGAAGTCAAGGTTTATTTGGGAAAAGTAGAAGATACAATTTAGAATAGATAGGTACTGTTAAGGAGGGATGTGGCTATGAATGAATATAGTGCAAAGCAGTATGGGGTGGAGAAAGGTAGTAGGGAATGATGCTAAGAGATTAAATGGAAGTTAATAATTTGGTAAAAGAAAATGAGTGTTTGCATGATAGTAGTAAGTTTGGGGAGGGTTAGAGAATAAGAGTTACAAATGAGATGTGTGTGTGTGTGTGTGTGTGTGTGTGTGTGTGTGTGTGTGTGTGTGTGTGTGTGTGTGGTACGTACAATAGTGGGGTGGGTGGGAGTTGTGGTGGTAGGAAAGCAAAGTTTATCACTGTGGGCTTCTACCATCAGGTTAAGCTATACTAGAGTTTATAGCAAGTACAAAGCAATTAACAACAAATAGGCACAACGTAGAACTAGTTTACTCTCATTTCCTTAATGCAAAAATCTGTCAGCTAAGAAGACTAAGTAACTGGCATACACAGTGTAATCTACTGGTCAAGAGAAAGGACAGTGGCCAACTTAGTAAATGGTCCTTAGAGTACAAGGAATACTCCTTTGATGGGTGGGATGGTAAAGTGACTTTCCATCACAGGACAGGCACATATTTGATAAGCTGAAGTTTACTCACAGCATGGTTCTTCTTTAAGTTAAATTTGCTTACATTGTACAATGATAAAATTCTCAGCAAAAACATTTGTGAACTGGGCCTTAGGGCAGGGGTTGAATGTTGCAACCTTAGGTTATTGTATACTGATAAAATTGTCAGCGAAAACATTTGAGAGTTGGGGGCTGTGGTAGAGCTCCTGCAGTATCAGAGTTGGATCTAGTGACCACAGGTTATTGTACAATGGCAACATTCGCAGTAAAAATATTTGGGAGTCGGGCCTTATAGCAGAGGTCCTGCAGTATCAGGGTTGACTGCAGTAGTCGCAGTCTATTGTACAGTGACAAGATTCTCAGTGAAAAGGTTTGAGAGATGAGTATTGTGGTAGAGCTCCTGCAGTATCAGGACTGGATGAAGTGACCACAGGCTATTGTACAACATTAAAATTTAAAGTGAAAATGTCTGGGAGTTGGGTCTTGTGGCAGAGTTCCTGCAGTATCAGGGTCAGGTGTAGAGACCACAGTCTATTATACAATGACAAAATTCTCACTTAAAATGTTTGGGAGTGGGGTCTTGTGACAGAGCTCCTGCCTTATCAGAGTTGGATGTAGTGACCATGTGCTATTGTTAAATGACAGACTTCTAAGTAAAAACATTTGTGATTTGGGCCTTGTGGCAGAGCTGCTGCAGCATTGTGGTCAAATGTTGTGACCACAGGCTATTGTACAATGACAAACTTCTCAGTGAAGATGTTTAGGAGTTAGGCCTTTGTGGGAGAGCTCCTAAAGTACTGAGTCAGATTTAGTGACTACAAGCTATTTTACAGTTACAAAATTCTCAGTGAAAACATGTGGGAGTTGGGCAATGTGGTAAGAGCTCCAGCCGTATCCTCGCCAGCTGTAGTGACCAAGGGCTATTTAACAATGACAAAATTCTTAGTAAAGACATTTAGGAGTTGGACCTTGTGGGACAGCTCCTGTAGAACCTGGTTCAGGTGTAGTGACCACAGGCTACTATATAATGTCAAAATCCGAAGTGAAAATGTTTAGGAGTTGAGCCTTGCGGCAGAACTACTGCAGTATCGTGATCAGATATAGTGACTACAGGCTCGATACTGTGTAAGAAAATAGTGACTTCATTTCCAAGAATATCCCTGTTGAATTCATGTCATAACTCAAATGCTAGAGACTACCTCATGCCATATGGGACGATGAAGTCTCAGGGACATAGAAAGATTGCCAAGGTGTAAGGGAGGTAGATCCTGAACAGGCTGATAGTCTAGTTCTCTGTGGTGGGGCTATTCTTGAGATTTTGAAACTTTTCCTTTCTTTTTTGAGGTTCCTTTCCATTGTTTTTAGAACCCTGAGTATTATTTCTTTTTGGTTATAGTGTTTATTGGAAAAGAAGCTGAAAAAAAAAAACTATTATTTGTTTAGTAAAGGAGGATGGGAGAATCTTAGTCACTCTTTGAATCAGCTTTCAGCTTTCATCACACCACTTCAGTACTTCAGATGCAGAAGGGCCAAACTGAAGTGGAGATAAAATCTCTGATTTAACATCTTCAGCAATCTTGTGATTATGAAGCCAAGCAAGTCTCCTATAACTGATCCAGATGCAAAAACCATAGAGGAGGAGTCAGCTGCATCAAAATCACATTTTACAATGTATTTTTTCACCTGTGAAACAGCTATAAGAGAAGTATTTAATATATTTTTTTACCTTAGAAGAAGGAGGGCTAACCTTTATTCTCAAAACACAAATTCAGAAACGTTAACATGTGATCTTGAAAGTTCAAAATTCTGAAAGTTGAACTACTTGCAGAATAGATTGTTTTCTCACATTATCCACTGTTTTCCATCTTTGTCAGAATGGACAGCCTTAATGGCAATAACCTTTTAGTAATAGCAGATATGGTTAAAGTTAAGACTGCTGGGTCTACTTTTGATTAGAATTCAAGTACTTATAGGTCTGGAACAGCTTATATAACTTGTTATTTCTCTTAGGGACAAAGATTGCCCTTCAGTGAGGTTTGATGCAGTGAGAAAAACATTCACTATAGCAGGCAATACAAGAGGAATGGGTATGGCTTTAGGCATCTGTATCTGTAGTAAATCATAATACATTTTCTGTACCACAGGAATTTCATTCTTATCCTACTGAAACACCTCTTTGATGTTAGATAAACATGTCATTCATTTTAATAGGAATTCTGAAGCAATAGTGTCCTCAGAATCAAAATATTTAGACTGGGAGGAATCTCCTGAGATGCACCCCCCCCCCATGCACTGGCTGACAGACTGAGAAAGAACTTTATTTTTCTTTATTTTATTTTATTTTATTTGCTGTTGGTTAACCAGGTGTTTTCCTTTTCTTCCAGTGGATTGAGCAGATGAAAAAAATATATATATACAGTTCCTTGTCAAATCCCATGAAACAGGTGACTAGATTTGTTTTTCACTAAGCAGAGTGTACCTTATCAATGTCTAGCTCTTAGGTACACTGTACCCAGCACCCAAAAACATCTCCCTGCAAAGTGAACATTTTTCACTCAACCCTCCCTCAGAAAATGATGAATGGTTCTGAGGGAACTAAATATCAGAAAGTCCCTCACAAGCACAATAACAAAAACTATAATTTTTATTCAAGTTTTTTGTATCAGAAAGCCCCTCACAAGGACTTTCTGATACTCACAACTTGAATAAAAATTATAGTTTTATTTAAAAAAAAAAAAATTTCTCACAAAAAATGTACACAAGCACCAGCATAACAACTCCATTTTCCTAGTGCAATGACAGTCCAGTGAGCCCACATCACTTTTATATTAGTAAATGTAAAACAGTTGATACTAAAAATATAATGTTTTATTCATAAAGTAGATAAAAAGGAAGAATTTCTCCAACAGGGAGTTATCTTCCCAGCTAGAGAATGATCTCTAGCCAAATGAAAGAATCATGGGTCGGCTGATGAAGAGCTCGCTTTGGCAACAAAAAGCTCTGAAGTAATTTGGTTCTCTATATACCTTTTATACAGAGTACCTCAAGGACTTCTGGTAGTTGGACCACATATAAGGAGACCAAAACTTTGGGAAGCCGGCCACTGCAGGATTATTACCCAAATAGTTTAGGCTACTGCAAAAATTATCCATGCATGAATAGCTGTAATTCCTTTAGTACACTGTATGTGATCTTACATATCCAAACTGTCGCTATTACTTGTTTTAATACACTGTATATAAACCTGCATAATACTTTAAATTAAATACCGTTGCTATTACTTGCACACTGTATATAAACCTGCATAATATTTGAAATTAAATACCAGCAATAATAAGAAATAAATGCACAACAATCATGTTAAGACATTTTTTCTTGAGAGTCACTGAGAGTTTAATAAAAATTTAAAGGGAATCATTTTACCTAAGTAAAGTCTATTTATAAATCTATAAGAAAAACAAAATCAAGCTAGAGAGGTTTCACTGTGTGATACCTTAAACCTCCTGTAATAGAGGCACATGGAATATATGGAAATGACCCCTTAAGGATATCAAGCATTTCAGTAATATGGATTATGAATATGCATGACTTTTAACTTCTTCCTCTAAAGTTTATTTGGATACCTGTAGCCCAATAAAACAAACCATCATTAGCTCTGGGCATGCACATTTCAGCCTTCTTATGACCTCATCAGCAAAACATAAATAGAATATATGAATATATTTTAGAAACACATGGTTTATAAAGCAGCTGATGTCCATAACCGTTGAGGTGTCTGAAAATTTCCCAACTAACATCCAAAGCAAAGAAAAAAGGGTCACACAGACAAACCAGTTAGTAAAAACTACAAGAAAAACATTAACAAACTAGAGTTTTCATTCTGTGATACCTTAAAACTCCTGTAATAAAGGCACATGGGTATATGCAAAAGAGCCCTTAAGGACATTAAGTGTTTCAGCAATATGGCATATGAATGTCCACGACTTTTAACGTTTTGTGGATATATTCAGGCCAATAAAGCCAAACCCTACTTTTCTAGCCTGAATGCATCTTTCTAGAAGTTTTACTGCTATCAAATATCTTTATGTTCAATAACAATAGAATTTCTTTACTGCTTGTAGACCTAATGCTAAAAGTAATTTGTCTAGATATTTTCTAAAATGGATTAAGTAAAGATTTGCTTTCTGCATATTTGAAAAAAGTTCAGATGAAATAGGAACTTTTCTACATGATTACATCTTGTTACCTTAGTCCAGATGAATAAACTTACAGAACAGTTATCCCACCTAGAGCTCTTTGTTTTTTTTTTTTTTTTTTTTTTTTTTTTTTTGAGGTGGGGCTTCTTCTCCACTCACTTTTTCCCTACTTCAGTGAAATCAGTTTCTTGATTATTACAATTGCAAGTTCAAGATAATGGTTAAGCACTTTTGTCCTGGAGTTGGGACTTCATCAGAACTGTTAGTTAAAGATTAATTTCAGTTTAAATACTATAGGTTTTGTCATGTGTTAGGTCAAAGTTCTCTACAGTAAAAACAATTTTAAAATATGTATAAAGTATGAAATACAAGTTTGAATTACAGTAACATTGTGCCACAATAAAAACAGTCAATAGTACTCTTCCTAAGGGCTAATTTTGCCCCAACCTATGCTATCTTGTTTATGTCCTATTTTGAAACAACTTTTATGTACACTCTGGAATTTTTTCACAAATCAGTCATTTTATATCATAGATATATAGATGATTTGATTTTCATATGTAAAGGTAACATTTTAGAATTTGGAAAGTTTGTTGATGTATTAAATCATAATAAGTTTGGTTTAGAATTTACCTTTTATGTGAACGTGAATGCTATACAATTTTTGGACATTGAGTTGCATCTAGACACTTATAATAGGGTTTAGTATAGACCTTTTAGGAAAAAAACAGCTATTAATAATTTTTTGTATGCTAGTAGTGCACACCCACCTCACCTTATAGAGGCTCTTCCATTTGATGAATTGAAGCGTATTTTTGAGAACACGTCTGAAAATCACCTTTTAAAACAAGAATTTTATGATGTTAAAGCAAGACTTGTGGCTCATGGGTATTCTGAAATTTCTATTAAGAGGGGTGAACACAAGTTGGTTAAGAATGGTGACCAAGTTGATGGTAGACCTGTTCATTTGAGTAGGTCTACGGCTTCTTATTATAGGGACAATACTGGTCAGAAAATATTCTTTGTAACAAAGTTTTCTCTCTTCTCAAAAGTGTTAAAAAGTGCTCTGGATAATGTATGGCCCATTGTTTGTTCTAGCGATGAAGTGAGGCATTTGTTTCCTAAGAAGGTCACCTTTTCTTGTGGAAGATGCCCTAATTTAAAAGAAATGCTTAGTTTAAAGTATAATATTAGGTCCATGGAAGAACAGATTGGTATGTTTATGTGTGGAAAGTGCAAAGTATGTTCAAAAGTGAAAAATCTTTCAGGTGATATAATAAATGGTGTAAAATATGTGGCAACAGATAGATTTAACTGTGTATCTTGTGGGGTTGTATATATTGTGGGTTGTGGCTGTACACCACCTAAATGGTATATTGGGCAAACAAAACAGAAAATAAATATACGGATTCTTGAGCACCTAGGCGATGTGAGGAACTGTAGGTTGGATAACCCTATTTCGGAACATTTCAATACAATTCATGAGGGATTGATTGAGTCATTTTGTTTTTGTGTGTTAGCTAAGCCTGATGGCAAGAATACTGGAATTTTTTCTCAACAGCTGTAGAATTTAGAAAGCAGATTTATATTGAATTTTGGCACACTTGCCCATAGAGGCTTGAATTTGGAAATTAATCTTATTTTTTAGTTCTAACCATTTGACTATGGAAGCTATCATGGTTCTTTAAAAACCATTCTGAATATTCTTAATTGATTAATTATTTAATTGATGCTCTTATAAAATATACTGCTGAATGTCAAGAATTCATTCCTGTGAAGACTTGTATAGCCGAGGTACCAGAAGACATTAAATACTTTTTGCAGTTGCCTGGCTCCTGAGCGTGGTTGTGTTTTTTGTATTATTTATGGGTTTTGGATATATGCAAAAGAACCCTTAAGGACATCAAGTGTTTTAGCAATATGGCATATGAATGTCCACAACTTTTAACTTTTTGTGGATACATTCTGGCCAATAAAGCCAAACCCTACTTTTCTAGCCTGAATGCATCTTTCTAGAAGTTTTACTGCTATCAAAAATCTTTATATTCAGCAACAATATAATTTCTTTACTGCTTGTAGCCCTAATGCTAAAAATAATTTGTCTAGATATTTTCTAAAATGGAATAAGTAAAGATTTGCTTTCTGCATACTTGAAAACAGTTGAGATGAAATAGGAACTTTTCTACATGATTACATTTTGTTACCTTAGTCCAGATGAATAAACTTACAGAACAGTTATCCCACCTAGAGCTATGTTTTTTTTTTTTTTTTTTTTTTTTTTGAGGTGGGGCTTCTTCCCCACTCACTTTTTCCCTACTTCAGTGAAATCAGTTTCTTGATTATTACAATTGCAAGTTCAAGATAATGGTTAAGCACTTTTTTCCGGCAATTGGGATTTCATCAGAACTGTTAGTTAAAGATTAATTGCAGTTTAAATACTATAGGTTGGGTCATGTCTTAGGTCAAAGTTCTCTACAGTAAAAACCATTTTAAAATATGTATAAAGTATGAAATACAAGTTTGAATTACAGTAACATTGTGACACAATAAAAACAGTTAATAATACTCTTCCTAAGGGTGTAAACATAACAAGCAGGGTGTATGTGAAAAGTTAACATTGTAATCAAGTGTAGTAGAATGTAGTCAAAGAAAGGTTAAGATTAAAACATTAAAAACCTTAAAAAACAGTTAGTTGACAATATAGACTGAGTAAATAGTTAATCAAGATAGAAAAATTATATCATACTGAAGTTTAGAAGCCCTTATATTGCATCCCAAAGCTCGAGAGCAGGTAAAATTGATATATGATCATTAAGACCAGGGTATGATGATGCGTTAAATTTTAACTGCCAAAATAGTTATTTGTATTAAATTCTAGTTTCCCAAGGACCACCTCTGGTTTTGTATGGAACTATTTAGAGTATCCTAAACAAAAATTCAGAAAAAATAGTGCAGGACTCTTTGTGTTTAAATAGGGAATTTTTGGCATTGATACATTGGACATTCATATACTGTAATTATGCTTATAAAGCCTTTTGCAAAAATGTTTTTCTGGTTTTCCCACATAAAACTTGGGTCAAGTTGAATAGAGTGCAGTATAAACAAGTCCTTTAGAACCACAACTTCCATCTACCAAGCAAATCTTAGTAAATAGGTAATGTTCTAAAATGATAGTGCCCTTTTCTAAAATGTTAGAACACTGACAACAAGCCCCACATTTCCTAGTACCTTTTGGGACAATTAATGTTTTTTCATCCAAGTGCTGTTCTAAAATAGCTTTTACATTCCTCCCCACTATGTAGACAAAGGTCGGAGATTCACCCAATGTACTGCAAATATCTTTATTGGTTTTGAAAACACTACAATTGTTTGTAATTAAGCACCTGATTTCCCTAAAAACACTTGTTGACCATATTTTTAAAAAATAATTACATTCAAATAGTTAACCCTTTCATTAGATTAGACAAGATGTGAATCTCAGAAAAGTAGTAGCTTGTATTGTAGACAAGGAGACTTTCTAACATATTTGCCTGTCCTGTACATAGGATAAAAATGTTGTCAAGGTAGAGTAAATATATGAGCCAACAATCACTGTAAATTGACTCCACAATGTGTTCATTTTCCCAAGTGTACATGACAAGATTGGCATGGTTTATCTTCATTTAATCGGAAGTCCGTTGTACGGTGTAACAAATTGTGGAAGTACAACAGCAAGATTTGTGAATGTCGAATTCCATTGTTGCGAATTCTAATGAGTGAATGCACACTGACATTTGTTCATTTGAATTCAGCATTCCGGGTGCAGATCACAATATAGTGGGGATTGGGACATGTACCCTTTCCTTCACTGTAGTGCGATCTCAGAGCTGGTATATTAAAGTAGCAGGGGGTGTGATGGGGGTGCAGGGGGGTTTGCTCCACTGCATGACAGTGTTTGGACACATCCAGAAATTTCGGGTGAACATTCCCGGAATGATGAATTCGATGCTCAGAACTTTTGCTGTTTGAAACTTTCAAAATTGCAGTTTTCGACCATGTGAGTCAGACATATGCCTGGTTGAATATTTTGTTTGTGACCTTATAAAGGTAACCCAGTTGGCATATGTGGGGGCAGAAGAACAGCCCATAGCTACCTCTTACGTTTGTTGAAAATATTCCCCTTCAAAATAAAGTTGTTGTATAAAACTAATTCCACAGATGACACTAAAAAGTTAGTGAGTGTGTTTTTAAAGTTAATAAGCTCAGTGATGGCTGTAAGAAATACTTCTAATCCAAACTTGGGGCAATACAGCTGAACAAATCAATAATATCAATTGTAACAAAGTTAGCAGTGCCATTGTAGTGACTTTGCTTGATTTTTGACAAAAAGTCCCAGAAGTCTTTTAAAACATGATTTAGCTGTTTTATGGAACTTTTTAAAATGCTGTCAATAAACACAGCAAGTGGATAAGTTTTGGATCCTTGGGCTACAACTATCAGTCTGTAGGGGGATTGTAATATAACTTTGTGGATTTTAGGAATTCCAAATATTGTTGGCATAACAGGACAGCTGTTGGACATAAAGTTGTAAACAACAACTATATTGTGCCCTGCATCACACTGTCCTCAAGAAATAAGTTTATTTTCTTGTGGGCAATGTTAATTTAATGTTTAGAACAGTCTTGTAGCTGGTAGTATCATAGAGCATGTTAAACATTTGACTTGTGTAATTCATTCTGTCTACTAAAACCATGCCACCGACTTTATCACATTTCACAACTCTAATATTTAGGTTGGACCTAAGTTCTTTGAGCAGTTTCCATTCATCCCTAGTGAGGTTAAGATGATGGGAAGTGCAATTGTATAGTTTGTAAATCATTTTTTCCCATTTTTTTTTCAAAGATAGCTATAGTTGGATTGAGAGGGGGATTGCAAAAATGTTTTTTCTTAAAAGGATGATCAAATGAATGCTCAAGTGTATCCTTATCATTAGAAAAAAAAAAAAAAAAAAACAACTGGAAGTTAAGTTTTCTGGTAAACAGTTTTAGTTCAATAAATGAATCCACTTGTTTAAATTTTGGTTTGGGAAGAAATTTCAACCTGAGCCAAACAGGGAAAAAATTGTTAATAAATAAATAGATCAGCAGAGTTAAAATACTAAAACCTTGATAGGCATTCATCATGTCTGGACTTGATAGCCTCACCAGAGAGAGATGTTAATAACAGTTGTTTGTATGGCCACTTTCTTCCTATTGCAACAAAATCAGTTTCTTGATTATTACAGTCAGAGAATCAAGGATCTAATATAAATGCAAATATTAAAAATAAATACAATTTTGATTGGAATAAAAAATGTTAAATACTTAGGCATAAACAGTCACCCAGACAGTAAATGAATTATTAAATCTAACTTTATACGTATTTTTGATTAAATAAAATCTTTAATTCAAGAATGGAATACATAGTTCTTTATATTTGAAGAAAGAGCGATGCCAATAAAACAGGATATTTTAGCTAAAAATATTGTATACACACACACATATATATATATATATATATATATATATATATATATATATATATATATATATATTACAACCAACTGCAATGTTTCCAGATGGGAAGCTAATAAAAAATAGAAGAATATGTTAATTTCATTTTGATGTGCCCAATAAAACCAATAATTTCATATAAAAATCGCGTAAGTATATGGGAACATGGATGGATACATTTTCCAGATTTAGAATCCAATTCCTTAGTCACAGTTTTAAACATAATTACATGGAAGAGTTTACATGAACATATAATAAAAAAATATGCATATAATGATTTATGTAAGGATGAAATCATAAATAATAAATTGTTATGGCTACTAAAATTATATAAATGGAAATATAAAAGTAAATTTTGATTCAATTTATATAATGAATATAATGAACATATTAGAAACTATTTATGTTTCCCATTACCTACAAAATGAAACTTTATATTATTCCCAGTTTCATGTACACTAGAATTCATGGAAACTCAAATTCTTAATAACATGTTACTTCTTAAAAATAAAAAATGTAATACTTTAGTATGATTATTTAGACAAGGATTCATTGTTATATTAGAACACTTGATGAGAAAATATAGTATGGATAATGCATGTAGATTGATGTTACACAGTATACTTAAAAAAATGTAAAGGGAATTTGTATTACATGACTGATAATAGAAAACATTTTGCATACTTAATATCTATTATTCAAGGGAATATTACATTTCGATTTTCTTTATCACATTTGTTAA
>NC_056726.1:680705260-680775260 GCF_019279795.1 Protopterus annectens | reverse complement strand
CTACATATCTACATACCATGACTACCTTTCTTTCATTTCTACAAACGTTATTACTCTCCTCTAATTATCCACTTAAGTAGTTTGTCTGATTAACTGTCTAATAATCCCTAATCTAAAATGATTCACTAATGCTCTTCTCCCTCTCTTCACTATCATCATATCTGGTCCCTATCCAACCTATTCTAAGCTCTCCCACACACACTACCTCTAACACCAATAACACAAATCACTACTCCCTTCCCATCACTACTCATCTCTTTCACACAGACAATATATTGTTCTTTAAACCCAAACTGCTTCAGACACAGCTATACCTGTTTAGCATTACACTTACTGACAATTTAACCAAAATTAAATCCTATCTTACTATACAATCTTGAAATTCCTCCAGCTCTGTGGTGACATCCACCCTAACCCTGGTCCCAACAACTCACATTGCACATCTTCAACCCATACCCATATGCCTACCCATATTCCAGTTACACAAAATATGTTTAAATTTTCCTCAGAAAAAACACATAGCAAGTGCTACAAAATTTCTGAGTTGCATACAATCTCCTGACATTCTAGTAATCACTGAAACGTGGCTTAAACCATCGATAAAGGATACCAAACTACTGCCTACAGGCTTCAGTATGTTCAGAATTGACCTACTTAAAAGAAAAGGAGGTGGTGTTGCAGTAACATATGCTGAATTTATTTCTTTAATCCCTCACAAGCAATCCATACCCTCCTTTGACAAAGCCGAACTATTGATCACCTACCTTAAATTAAAAAATAATAAAAATCTCTGCATTATAACTTTATACATACCCCCTGGCAGAAACTTATCAACTCTGGAAAGTATTCTGTCCTGAGTATCAGAAAATAACTCTCTGGAGACAGTAATATTAGATGATGTCAACACTGACTGGCAAAAGCTTAACCCACAATTTCCCACAGATAGCATTAACCTATTGGATTTTCTTAACTAATTACTCATCCAATCTTTACCAGTTACACAAACCAAAATGGTTCAATAATTGATTGGATTTTGGTCTCCCATCCTAACAATTTCTCTCAATCCAAAGCACTTCCAACTTCTTTTAGTGATCACCACCCCATCTGTACAACTAGACATTTCACATTCATGTAGACAACAGATCTACAAGACAGTACGGAACCTATCCAACTTTGACCAGCAAGCCTTTACAAATTTACTAAATTCCATCAATTGGTCCTTCCTTAAATACTTACCATTAGATGATGCAGTTGAACAGTTTAATTTTAATTCCTAAACACTTTAGACAGTTTAGCTCCCAACAGAAGGAAAAAGTCAAAACCAGCTATACTCCTTTGCATTCTGTGTATACCAGATCACTCATGCAAAAAAGAGGCACTGCTTGGGCAACTTACCTAAATCGACTCACAGCATTTCAAAACACTGCATAACCTTGTAAAGAAACAGGTCAGTTTAGACACAAATCAATTATATGCAAAGCCACAAAATCAGCGCAAATCCAGTACAAACACCTTCTGGTACACTAACAAAAAATCCTAAACCCAGGAATTCAGTCCTCCCTCAACCCTCCTTTGATAGTAACTCCCCAACATAGCAACTCAGTTTAACTCTTACTTCATTGATAGCAGAGCTTCCATCACTATCAAATTCCCTCCATCTTCCTCTAACCTCTCTCAGCCTCCTATTACCTGTCACTCTACATTTTCCCTTCAGCCAGTTTATATTTCCTTCATCAAATCGCTCCTGTGCAAGCTCAAACCATGTTCCCCCTCTGCAGACAATCTTCCTAACAAATTCCTAAAAATGGCTGCTGATTCAGTTGCCTACCAGTGTCAATAATCATTAATAGATCCATCAAGTAGGATTAAGCCCCCTCCCTGTGGAAAAAAATCCTTTATCCTTCCTCTCCACAAAGGTGGCACCTTGACAGAAATCTCTAACTACAGGCACATTGCACACTGTATTAAGGTGTGCCACTTAAGTACTGAAAAATCTAACCTTTTAATATGTAATAGCTTACTTAAATACCAAGAGATAAGTAAACTGAAACAATAAAAATACCATCTCTCCAAACATATTTGATTTGATCTTATTGTATTTACTAACTGCACTATGTTTAATATATTAAAAGAAAAACAAAAATAAAGCATCATACTCAGCACCAATATGAGGTGTGAAAGACCCCCTTAAAGTAAAAATGTCAACTAAGAAATATAATGCCTGAGAACTCGGTCTACATGCTGTGTCTTTAATTTAATTAATTAAAATAAAGTTCAGCGGCAAAATTATATAATGCTACAACGTTATTATATCAGGCTACTATGCTAATATCTGAGTATTATATTATTATTTTAGCTGTATAATAAAACTGTGTATGGGTTTTATAAATGTGCACCTTGTTTGTTCTAAGCAGTTTGTGAGGTGAGCGGCCATATGCAAGGTGTATGTGATTCAGAAAAGCAGCTATATGATGTGGCCAGCTGAAATAACATGGCCGCTGTTGTTATATGATAATGTCCACATAATGAGTTGCTGCATATGATAACAAAGCACAAACCATAGCAGAGTGATTCAGAGATGTTTAAACATTGTGAAGTGATGCTGTACCTACCTTAAAGTTGTACAAAGCCAGATTCTCATATTCATGTTAGATAGTGAATAATGTCAGGGGTTGCTGCAAGAAGCACCTATTTTCTCATAATCTTATAGTCTTAGAGGCCCATGAGAGCTGGCTCTGCAAGAGTTTCATCGGTTGTCCCATGATCTTGGCAGGATGTTGGTGTTCCAACTGACCATGACTGACATGAGATGGAGGATGTGCAAGAAAGATGATAACCATAATCTCAGAGATGGCCTCTCCTGGGTGTAGACACATCTACAAATGATGTTGCAGTGGACATGCTAGTACTACAGGAACAGGTTCTCCCCTTTCCACAGCCAGGTCAACTAACATCCAAGGACTTAACAGATGACTGGCCACAAGGACTTCCTCTCAACCCTGACAGACTACTCAGACTATCTTTACATAAATATGAGGTGGTATTGTCTACTAAGCACATTCCCTTCCTCACACAAAAAATACCATAATCCTAACAGAGAAACTATAATAGTCCATGTGTTATGGTTTAGTAGGGTCTGACACTGAAAATATGTGTATCTACAGAACAACCTTTATCTGAATGTCAGGCATTATTGTGTCATATGGACAACCCACCCAAATCCCAAATTACCAGCACATGGCTGCAGCTTAACAAGCACAATTATCATTTACCACAACCTTAATAAAAATTCTTAAAGTGTAATCACATTATGTGTAAGGTATCCAAGAGTACAATGCTGTATGGCACACATTAAGATTGTTACAACATACAGTAACATGACTAAGGTCTACTACAGCCAGTGCATTTGGAACATATACCCCATCAAACTGCTTTGACCATTACATGTAGATACAGTGGACAATTGAACTACACTTCTACACCTTACAGTAACTAGCACTCAAAAAGCTATACTTTTACAAAGAAGTAGATGTAAAAAGAATGACATACCTTATATAAAAAGATAATGGTATAATATACGAGTGAGAGCTGTAGGAAAACTCCAGATTTGAACAGAATCCAGGTGTGGTTGTATCATATATATTATCATCTCTGTGCACAAGGAGTATGCTCAGGGTTCATCTTACTATTTTTTTGAATTGCTCAATTTCTGAAATGAGTAAATTAAAGCAGAAATTCCCTAAGACTTTAAGAGTAGAATAAGTTATTTCTTACATTTATTTCATTTAATTGTACTTCTTAACACTTATAATTGTGCTATACAGCTAATCTACTACATTTTGCACTGTTATAAAGCTTTTTTCTACTGTTTCACTGCAATTGCATGCTGTTTTATACTGATTTAAACTGTATTTTTCATTGCTAGACAGGTTTCATTACTGAAATTGTATTTTTACTGAATTACTTAACTGTAAACTGCTTTTTCATACTGCTGTCCCCATCTTCCCTCCCTGTTGGTGTGTTGTTGTTATACTTGGTGGCTCTGCAGTTGCCCACCCCTACTGTAAATTTGATCTGGGACACTCCTCTCAGTCTAGTGTCATTAGTTCATTCTACCTAATAAAGAGAGAACATTTGAGAAAACCAACCCACTTAGTTTCCATTTACACTGTAAAAAATAAATAAATAACACTTTGCTACAATCTACCATTGCTAGAATCTCCTTGTGTTCTGACTGAGTGTGTTTCTCAAACAATCTGAAAATATAGAGCTGATAAGTATATTTATGGCACTCTCTAACTGCTCAGAGTTCTGCACTGTCTTAATTTTTGCTTGACTGAATTATTTATATATTTGCTGACATTGTTTTCTGATACTCTAATGCCTCCATTTTAATTTTTTCTCATCTACTGCTTTCTGCACATGCTTTTAGTCATTTTTAATTTAATTGCATGTATTTAAACTATATTTGCTCAACTCCTGAGAGACTTGCTTGGCTACAAACATCTGCATTAGAAGCTGAAGCTAAGTGAAACTTGCAGTAGTGCATTTTAATATTCTGTTAAGTACAAACTTGCAGTTTTAAAAGTACTGTATTTACATTTTTTCTGTTTCCTAATTGTGTGTTTCTGAACAGTGTGCTGTGTGTCTGTTTGCTATATGAGGGGGTAGTGTTATCACTTCTTTGTTATCTGATATTTAATAGCCTAGAGGGATTCACCTGCACTTTAAGTGCTAGCCACAAAGTTTGAGAAATCATTTTATGCTCAATTTGTAAGAGACTTGCTTGGCTACAAACATCTGCATTAGAAGCTGAAGCTAAGTGAAACTTGCAGTAGTGCATTTTAATACTCTGTTAAGTACAAACTTGCAGTTTTTAAAGTACTGTATTTACATTTTTTCTGTTTCCTAATTGTGTGTTTCTGAACAGTGTGCTCTGTGTCTCTCTGCAGTTAATTCCCACCGTCCCTGCCTGTTCGTGTGTTGGTATTAAGTGTTGCTGGCTCTGGAATTGCCCGCCCCTCCTGTAATTCTGTATTAGAACACTCCTCCTGGGTCCATCTCATTTGCTCGCTTAGCCAGGTACAGTGAGATCATATTCTGAGACTAGTGTTCACTCTACTTAATAAAGAGAGTAGATTTGAGAAAGCCCAAAAAAAATTGCACGTTATTCATTTACTTTTACTGTATTTGTCTTTCCTCCTACTTTATTTTGCTTTTCTTAAAAGTACTCAATTTTATTTATTCTGCTGCATTTATTACTGCTTGGTAGTAGCCTGATTAAATTGTAACTGTTATTCTAAGTCTTTTGGTATAAGCACTTGGGCTTCAGGCCAGTTATTCTACATTATAAAGGTTTGTGGTCTGCACTCTTGTGGAAGGAGAGGCTGGAGTCTGCCCTTCTGAGCTGGGAATATCTGGTCACAGGCTTATTATGCCTGCTTATTTGAACTGTTTCTTTTTGAAATTGGTGTGGCTTGTTGCTGTAGCATAGACCAGATTCAGACCTGCTGAATCTAGCTTTGTTTGTATAACTTGAGCCCTGATCCAGGCCATCTTTTTTGGAGAAGTTTCTCCTGCACCCTAGTAAGCAGGGATGTGCAGTTAGAAGTTGTCTGATTGAAGACTGCTGGAACAGGGCTCAGTTTTGAGCTTTTTTTTCTGGTTAATTGGGTAACTTGTTTAAAGCAGTTTGTTTGTTTTCTTGTGTTTTTTATATATATATTATATATATATATATATATATATATATATATATATATATATATATATATATATATATATATATATATATATATATATATATATATATATAAATTGTACTTTATTCATCTGCTGTTATTGTATTTGTGTTTCTTCCTACTTTATTACTAGGGGCATTGACCACAACTCTGATCTGTGATATATAACAATAAGTATAATTTTCTAAGCATTTAAAGTGGTTTTTGAGTGCATCTGCTTTATTTTCAAAAAAAAAAAAATATATATATATATATATATATATATATATATATATATATATGTATAGTTGTTTCCCACGTTTCTAAGCTAGTATAGTCCAGTTTTCAGGTTAGTGCTGAATTCAGGGCTGTGTTACAAATCTCTGTGTTTGCCCATACCTTACTTGGATAGAAGAAAGTTCTCTCTTCACCTGAGAGAGAGGAGAGCTTTCAGCAGCCTGTCTGTCCCTGGAGGAGTGGTTTCAGCCCAGATATTTGTAGTTTATTGGCCATTTTGGGATAATTTCTATCTCTTTCATTTCCCTGCTATGAATGCCGTATTTGCCCAGTTTTGCGCACCGGGCAGGGCCGGTTAGCTAGGGTAAAACTATTCCCGGGTCCACAAAGTCTCTTCTTCAATTTTCCCTTTGGAACTAGACAAACTTTCAACTTAAGCACTCAAGCCACTCATTTCTCAGCCTGGCACTTACTCAAAACTTATAGCAAGCACTTATAAACCCTAGCACTAGACCCTCCTGTACTGTACAGAAGGACAAGGCTCTCTATTCGACCTTACCAGCCATCCAGTAAAACAGTTCACTGTACCTATCCAGGCATGTCCAAAGGGCAGTTTCAGGTGTACTCTCCAGTCCAGCTGGTGAATCTGGGCATTTTGAGGCAATGTTACAAATGCCTCATGTACACAGACAACCCCCTCCTCCTACCACCAAACACTAATACATGTGGGAGATGCAATTATACAGCCAAACTGGAGGCTAAGCTCTCTCAACCCAAGACTGGATCAGACAGTCAGGAGGAGAAGGGAAATACTTGCATCACACCACCAGTCTCACATAAACCCATTAAAGCAGCACTGGAAAAAAACACACATAAATACATGAAAGCATACTCGGAGGCTCTAAATAAAAATCTGCAAAACCAACAGAGACCTCCAAAGCAAACATCCAAGCAACTTCCACCCCCCAACACAAACCATCAAACACATACTTCACAAAACCAGTGTGCCATGCAATCATATAGTCAGGCACACTGATGTCCCACTCACTAGGCTGATAAAGGAGAAGTTTACTTTAGCTGCCTGTCAGGTACCCAGGATCACTACAGAGCCCATGTTGGTGTGAATGACCTGAGTACATGATGAAAGAGACATGGAAGAGCTCTCTGATCATGTAGCCCAGGCTGGTATGACCCTGACCCTGAGTAGCATCAAAATTCTCAATTTCAACAATTGGCTAAGTTTCTGGTGTCATTCAAAGGGGATCCAGTGAATGCCAGAAGTCTGAACCTCAGAAAGTATGCACTTTGATATATGTGCAGTAACAGAAACCTGGTTTAACCAGGCTACAACTCATACCATACATTTCCCATATTCATCAAGGATACCCACACCTCCAGGTTAAGAGATATCCACATTCCACATGCAACTAACAATAAACTGCTATTCAAATTGTAGCTCAGATCACCCACCATGTCCAACCCCCATTCTGAATATTGGGTGATTTCAATTACCCAAACATTAACTGGAGAAACTACTCAAGTACTAACTCCCTTGCCTAACATTTCTAGAAATTTATAACTCAAAATGTCTGGGTTCAAACTGGTCAACACTCCCACCAGAGGTGACAACATATTGGACCTGGTCATCACCAACATGGGTGACCAGTGTTTCACACCAGAGGTCAACTCCGCACTGGTTAGATTTGACCATAAACAAATCACTTTGGATATCCACATTCTGCCCCCACCCCCGGACAAGAAAACCACTGTGAAAAACTTTTCAAAAGCAAACTTCACATTACTTAAGACTGAGGTGGAAAGTTTCAAAGCCCCCATGCTGAAGGATAACACTGCCCAAGCTGCAAAATCCTTTATTAATGCATTTTACGGGCACCTAGAAGAATGCATGGATCATGCCTTCCCAAGCAATACCAAGACTCACTCCTCCAAGAAATGGAAATCAGTCTGGTGGACTCCTGCCATAAACAAGCTATACAATAGAAGGAGGAAACTAGTACAGAAAATAGTAAAATCCCAAGAAGAGAAGACATCCCTGATCAGTATCAGCAAGAAACTACGATCCCTCATAAAATCATCCAAGGCGAGCTTTGAAAGAAAAATTGCCAAGGACTCCAAAGATAACCACAAGGCATTCTTTAGCTATGTCAAGAATCTAAGTGGCAATGCTCAGATCTGCTAGGAGTTAGTGCAGATTGGCACAAAATACACTGAACTGACGGATATCACCAACATCCTGGCAGACAGGGTCAGCACAAACTTCACTCCCTCTCACCCCCAAGAGAGCCCATAACCATACCAGAAGAATGTAGAGTCCCTGAAATCACAGACAATCAGGTTAAAACAGCCCTCTCCAAAGCCAAGTTCACAGCATCAATGGGACCAGACAGTGTCCCAGGCTGTGTCCTACATGAACTCAAAGATGAACTAACCCCTCACCTAAACACACTGTTCAAACCCAGCCTCTCCACAGGCTACGTACACATAGAGTGGCGCACAGCAGCAGTTATTCTGCTCCACAAAGGTGGAGCCACAACAGACCTTGGGAACTATCACCCTATAAGCCTGACTAGTTTGGTCTGCAAGGCTATGGAGCGCATCATCATGGAACTCATTAACAGAGATATTGGGAACCTCCAAACACTGGACCCTACCCAGTTCAGCTTTGTTAAGGGCAGATCATGCCTCCTAAACCTGGTGGACTTCTTTGAGACAGTTACCAAGGCTATAGATGAGGGAAAGGTGGTACACACAGCCTACCTAGACCTCGCAAAGGCCTTCAACACCATTCCCTATTCTGGTATTATAGACAAGCTCACTAGCCTGAACATAAACCCCTACATCACAAGATGGGTTGCCAACTGGCTCACAGACAGAACCCACATGGTGAGAGTTGTGGGAGCTAGGTCCGACTCTAAATCAGTTACAAGTGAAGTTCCCCAGGGCTCAGTCCTAGGACCCCTCCTGTTTGGCATATACTTCTCAGAGGTACAGGCAAGCACAGGAGGACTATGGCTGATGAAGTTCACAGACGACTGCAAACTAAGGGCTATAATTGACTGTCTGGCTGACACAGACATCCTCCAAAAGGGTCTCACTGAGATGAATACCTGGTGTCAAAATCATGGCCTCAAGCTAAATGCCAAAAAGTGCATAGTTATCCCCTTTGGAAAAAACAAAGTACCCACAAACTACTACATCGGTGGTAGTCCGCTAAATATGGAAGACGTAATAAGGGACCTGGGGACACAAGTAGATAGTAATCTCACCTTTGATAATCACATTGCCAAAGTGGTTAGAAAATCCTTCTACATGGCCCACCTAATCACTAAAGGGTTCACATTAAGATCAAAAGAGGTCATTGTGCCCCTCTGCTCATCACTCATCAGACCCATCATAGAGTACAACGCCCCATTTGGGATGTACCATGCAAGACACCTGCAACAGCTGGAAAGATCACAGAAGTACCTCACCAAGAGGATCACTGGCCTCAAACAGATGCACTATGCAGTTTGACTGAAGAAATTACAGCTGTACTCCTTTGCATGCCACCTACTCAGAGGTGATCTCTACCTGACATACAAGGCCATGTCTTACCTAGAATTGATGGACATGCTCCACCTAAAGAAAACCTTATCCCCGCAAGCCACACACTCTAGGGATCTAATCCTCACCACAACAATAAATAGGATGTGCTGGAGGGATAGATTCCTGCCCCAGAGACTTCCCATGCTTTGGAACAAGATCCCAATCTACATTAGGCAGAGCTCCTTGCTAACACTCTTCAAAAGAAATCTTGACGAGTGAATGGGAAACAGAAAGTTTACCTCTGGGTCACTTCAGTAGCTCTGCTGGACAGAGGCACAGGGAACTAATCTAAGGGGGCAGCGAAAGCCAACACATTCTGACTAGGCTTATAAATGCCTTCAGCAAGATAGCCTAGTACCTACCTATGAACCTATGAACCTATGAACCTATATTGGTACACACTCATGTGCGCTAACTTGCACTGCATTTGAATTGTTTTACTGCTGTTTTAGCTGCTTTTCTGTAAAAAAAAAAGTTCTAAGCTTGTTTCCCACCTTTCCTGTAACTAGTCTACTTCAGATACAGATTTGATGTATCCAGGACTGTTTATAAGCTTCGGAGCCCCCCCACCCAAGCCTTTCTGTATTGGAGGGTATCCTTTTAGCTTATCTGTGGGAGTAGTAAGCACTAGGTAGCCTGTCTACAACAACTGGAGTGGTTTCTGGCTCAGAAATTGTAGCTTAGTGGCCGTTTGGGCAGTTTTTCCATCCCCTTCAACTTCCTAGTTTAAAAGCACGTTTGCACTTCTTTCTTGCCTTTCCTGTAACTAGTCTAGTCCTGATACAGATTTGCTGTATCCAGGAGTGTTTGTCAGCTTCTTAGCCCCCCAAGCCCTTCTGTGTTGGTGGGAAGCCTTCTAGCGTATCATTGGGAGTGGTAAGCACTAGGTAGCTTATCTACCACAAAATTAGTGGTTTCTGACCCAGAAACTGTAGTTTAATGAACATTTGGGCCGTTTTTCCATCCCATTCAACTTTCTTATTTAAAAGCTCACATTTGCACTGGTTTGTGCTTGTTTAAGCTCCGCTCAGCGGCACTGAAGTAGACTATTACTGGTGCCAGAAAGTCTGCTCTTCAGTTTTTCACTTAAATCTTGCTAGTTCTTTCTCTTGCACTTCAAATAGTCTAACCACTTTGCACTTCAACAGGTTTTTGTAGCAATTATTATAGCACACCTAAAAGCCATCAGCACTAGTCATTCTTTATGGAAATAGCTCCAGTACTTAGTAGTTATGACCACCCCTCCTATCATGATTAAAGGGCAGTTCCCCGTGCTTTATCCTATTAATCTGGTGCACCTGGGCATTCTGAGGCAGTATAGCAACTGCCTCATGTACACAGACAACCCTCTCCTCTTACCTCATAACACTCAGACTTGTGAGAGATGCACTGATATTACCAAATTGGAAGCTATGCACTCTCCAGTTAAGACTGGACTAGCTGGTCAAGAGGAGAAGGTCAACACCTGCACCACACCACATGGAACACATAGCCTTCCAGAATACCCACTACCACAGCTCTCACATAAAAACACAAGCCACATACCCACCTTGGAGGATGCACTCAATAGAAATTTACCCAAACAGCAGAGACCCCGAATACAGAAACACACTTGACCACCACAACACAGCACAAACCACAGGGTATATAGCTCACCTCCACAGTGTGCCCCTCAACCTAAGCCCTTAAGGAAAAGCACCTTGCCCAATACACTAATCATAGGTGACTCAATAGTGATGCAAACAGATATCCCACTCACTACGTTGAATACGTAGAAGGTAAAAGTCAGCTGTCTATCAGGTGCCAGAATCCAACAGATAACACACGCACTCAAGTCACTCCAAAACAAGTACAAGTATGACTCTGTCATTGTCCATGTGGGTGTGAATGACCTGAGATGCATCTCCCTGGACTACATGAAAAGAGACATGGTGGAGATCTCAGTTTATGTGGACCAGTCAGGTATGACACTAGCCCTGAGCAGTATCCTACCGTCACCCAGAATGATACCACAGTTCAAACAAAAAATGATTGACTTCAGCAATTGGCTAAGTTTCTGGTGTCATTCTAAGGGGTTCCAGTATCTGTCTGCTTGGGATGACGTGACTGACAGACCTCGATATTTAGCCAAAGATGACCTACATCTGTCACCCCTGGGTTTCTGGGCTAAGGCTCTTGCCACCCCTATAGTGCCTTTTTTAGACAGTGTTCGAAAGAAAAGATTTCCACCATAAAAGCTATAAATAAATGCAATTTGAGGGTCATGCAGCTCAACCTTAGAAGTCTAAATCTCAAGATGCATGCGTTCAAAGCACTCCTCAAAATGGAGAAAAATCGACATTTGTGCTGTAACAGAGACCTGGTTTAAAGCGGCAGAAATCATCCCTGCACTACCAGGCTATAACTCATTCCACACGTTTCAGCCCTGAAACATGGACTGAAGCTCCAAAGGTGGTGGCGTCCCTGTATTCATAAAGGATATGCACATCTCCAGACTAGTAACCCAGCATAATGCATCTGAGATACTTCAGGTACAACTATCATTGGGTAAGACTGTGATTCAGGTCATAGCCTGCCATAGGTCCCCAACCATGTCCCTAGACTCTCCCTCCATGTTCCTAAGCAACCTGGAATTGGTCCAACCCAACACTCTTATACTAGTGGACTACAACTACCCCTGGGAAAACTACTCAAACACCAATACACTGGCCCAACGCTTCCTGGAATTCATCAATTCCAATTCCCTGGACCAGCTCATTGTGAACTCCACTAGAGGAAGCAACATCCTTGGCCTGGTTATTATTAACACGGGCAACTGTTGCTCTACATCAATAGTCAATCCCTCCATGGTTAGATCCGACCATAAACTAATCACCATGGAAATCCACATCTCACCCACACCCCCCACAAAGGTAATCACCTTGAAAAGCTGACTTTGGACTCCTAAAAACAGAGGTGGCTAACTTCATGGCACCCGTGCCAATGGAAAATAGCTGCATGACTGCCAAATCATACACCAATGCACTGTATGGACATGTACATAAATCCATGGAACTAGCCATACCCAACAGAACCAAGACACTCTCCTCTAAAAATAAAAGAAGCCAATCTGGTGGTCCCTGCCATTAATAAACTCTACAACAAAAGGAAGAAACTGTTGCAGAAAAAGGTGAAGTTCCAAGACTGGAAAAACTCCCTTATTAGCCTCAACAAAAAGTTGAGATCACTCATTAAATCCTCGAAAGCCAGCTATGAAGACAGAATTGTAGCAGACACTAAAGACAATCACAAAGCCTTTTAGCCTTTTATAGTTATATCAAGAACCTCCACAGCAATACCTAGATGTGCTCTGAGTTACTGCACAATGGTACCTCCTATACTGAGCCAAAAATATTGCCAACATACTGACTGACAGATTCAGTGCCAACTTTACCCCTCTCACCCCCCAAAGGACAAATAACAATGCCAGAAGAATGCCAGGCATGCAGCATTACTAGAGCCCAGGTTAAAGCTGCATTGTCCAAGGCCAAGAATACAGCTTCCATGGGACCCGATAATATCCCTGCCTGTGTTCTAAATGAACTACAAAGTGAACTGGCACCACTCTGTGTGCCCTGTTCAGTCACAGCCTCACCTCAGGCTTTGTCCCTACTGAATGGCGCACTACTACAATTATCCCTCAACATAAAGGGGGAGAGATTACAGACCTTGGGAATTATCACCCCATTAGCCTGATAAGCCTGATATGTAAAGCTATGGAGCACATCATCATGGACCTGATTATCAAAGATATAGGATATCTCCAAACTCTGGACCCCACGCAGTTTGGCTTTGTGAAAGAGAGATCATGCCTGCTGAAACTGGTTGACTTCTTTGAGACCGTCTCCAGGGTTGTGGATGAAAATAAAGCAGTGCATGCAACCTACTTCGATCTGGCCAAGGCCTTTGATAGCATTCCTTACTCAGGAATTATTGATAAACTCACCAAACTAGGCATCAACCCCTATATCACTAGGTGGGCTGCAAACTGGCTCACAGATAGAACACACAGTGTGAAAATAGCGAACTCCAAGTCAGACTGCCGATCAGTCACGAGTAGAGTCCCACAGGGATCGGTCCTTGGTCCTCTCCTGTTTGGCATCTACTTCTCAGAATTACAGGCTGACACAAAGGGACTCTGGCTGATCAAGTTTGCAGATGACTGCAAGCTGGGAGCCATTATTAACTCCTCAAGTGATGCAGACATCCTACAGAAAGGTCTCACTGTGACAATGATTAGTGTCAAAACCACGACCTTAAGCTTAACACCAAAAAATGTGTCAGCATCCCCTTTGGTAAAAACTCAGTTCCCACTAACTGCCACATCGATGGGAGTCCACTGAACACTGGAAGTGTTATAAGAGATCTGGAGATGCAGGTTGACAGCAACCTCTCCTTTGATCACCACATTGCCACTGTGGTCAGAAAGTCCTTCTTTGTGGCACATCTCATTACCAAAAGTTTTGCATCCAGGAAGAAAGAGTTCATCATCTCTCTCTACTCTTCCCTCATTAGACCAATCATTTAGTATAAAGCCCCATTTGGAATGTACCTCATTAGACACCTGCAACAGCTGGAGAGGCCACAGAAGTACATTACAAAGAGAATCCTAAGCATTAAACATGTCCTACATGGACAGACTCAAAAGACTTGAGCTATTCTCTGTCTCATATCACCTACTTAGAGGTGATCTCTGCTTGACTTACAAAGCCATGTCTGACCCAGCTCTGTTAGAAATGCTACATCTAAATAAATACTAATCCATCCACACCACATGATCCAGAGACCTCAACCTCATTGCCACAATCAAGAGAACGTACTGGGGGGACAGGTTCCTCACCCAGAGACTGCCCATGCTCTGGAATAGACTTCCCATACATGTCAAGCAGAGCACCTCACTGTCCCTCTTGAAGAGGAATCTTGATGAGCAGATGGGTAATAGAAAGTTCACCCCGGGGATAACTCCAGTGGCTTTACTTGATAGAGGCTCTGGAAACTATAGTTGGGTGGCACAATGCCAGGGTACTTCTATGGGCTAGACTTGTAAAGGCTCCAGGGCCAGTAGCCTAGTACACACCTATGAACCTATGAACCTATGATAAATATTGTGTTGGGTTCTACATTATGCTATGCACATCCCTGTGTACCTGTGGTAAGCTCTGTACATGCACAGGAATCCCAGATTATAAGGGTTGTGAAATTGTCATGCTCATACCCCTCAAGTGTACCTCATTATGAGCAATGTTCCACAATCTTTTTAACAGCCACATCTCTCACATTTTCACATTGAAAGTATCTGTCATACATTCAAGTGTTAGAGATTTTCTAAAAGATATCCATGGTAAATTACAAGGATTCATCAAAATAGCATTTTATAAGTTTAACATGACACATATTAACCATGCTGTGAGTTCAGTAGCTGAACTTGTTGGTAAGCTGTTGACCAGTATGTGGAACAGCTACTTTCTTTTCAACAGTTTTATGAGTGGTGATGTTCCACAGTGTATAGATGGAAGATGGAGACCAGTGTTCGTGCTATCTTTAACTGTCTGAAAATGTCTTCACTGTTGAGCATTTGTTCTCATTGGCAAACAGAGGGAAGATGGACTTCCATGCTTCACACCTTGAAGCTCCATTAAAACTATAATAATTTAGTTCCTGTATTTTATTTTGCCATCCATTGTGCAAATGAGGTGCCCATCAGTGACCATAATTCCATGAAGGTTGAGACACATGTGATGTCACCTAAGTAACAGCTGCCTGATCTTTTAACAGAAATATTTGAAGGTAAGACAAGTGTGGCTGAAGAAGGTGAGAACACGGCTCCTTTTATTGTGCAGTGGTTGTGTGCAGAGGTATCCAGCATTTTTTCTGAATATCTTCCTTAAGCAGTGCAAGAGTGGCCTTCTGCAGGAGGACTCTACAGAATTACAGTATAAGGCGGATGCCTGGATTAGTTTGGTAAAAACACTCACCAGTGCTACTGACTTTGCATGTACAGGGCAACAATGCTGTCACCACTAAAGTGACTTGAGGTACTGCAAGCTTGACCTCATTTTCTGATGGGAGGCTGGATTTAATGTATGACCACCACCTCCGTTCTGTAAGTATAAGATAAATTCCCTATCAATGCATCCTGCCAGTGGTCAGCACCATGCGACTTTTCCTTCTGCTCACTCTTTATCTTTAGAGAATGAAAGGAACAAGGAGATGCATAAAGACAGACTAGAGTTCTTAAAAAAGCACTGGAGTATGTATAGCTGCTTTTGTGAAATATGACTCTGTTTGCATAGTGACAGATGTAGCAATTAAAATTAATGGCATATAACATTTATGCAGCAGGACCACATCTGTCAGAATTAGAATACCTTACTGGAATTAGTATGACAGTACATAGGTTCATAGGTTCATAGGTTCATACTAGGCTATCTGCCCTAGGGCATTTATAAGCCTAGCCAGAGTGTGTTTGGCTTTCGCCACCCATTTTAAATGAATTTTGTTATGCTCTTTTCCGAGGTTAGTATACTGTGCCTCTGTCTAACAGTGACACAGAAGTGATACCCGGGGTAAACCTACAATCTCCCATCCACTCATCAAGATTCCTCTTGAAGAGAGTCAATGAGGGACTCTGCCTAACCTGGACTGGGATTTTATTCCAGAGTGAAGGGAGCCTCTGGGTTATGAATCTGTCCCTCCAGCATGTCCTATTTATTTCAGTGCTGAGATTCAAGTCTCTCGAGCGCGTGGCTCGATGGGATTTGGATTTTATGAGGTGCAGCATGTCCATTAATTCCAGGTTGGACATGGCTTTATACATCAGGCACAGATCGCCTCTGAGCAGGCGGTATGCCACTGAGTAGAGCTGGAGTTTCTTTAACCGGGCAGCATATGACATCTGTTTGAGCCCTTTGATCCTCTTGGTGAGGTACTTTGGGGTCTTTCCAGTTGCTGCAGGTGTCTGGTAAGGTACATCACAAAAGGGGCATTGTACTCAATTATGGGCCTGATGAGGGATGAGTAAAGAGGCATGATGACCTCCCCTGATCTAGATGTGAATCCCTTCATGATTAGGTGGGCTATATAAAATGTTTTTCTAACCACTTTGGCCATGTGGTTGTCAAATGAGAGATTGCTATCAACTTGGGTCCTCAGGTCCCCAATTACTTCTTCCGTACTTAATGGATTACCACCTATGTGGTAATTTGTGGGCACTTTGTTTTTGCCAAAGGGGATGAGGCCCTTTTGGAGGATGCTTGTTTCAGCTGGAGAGTCGATTATGTTGCCCAGTTTGCAGTCATCTGCGAACTTGGTCAGCCACAGTCTTCCATGTTGGCCTGTACCTCCGAGAAATATATACCGAACAAGAGAGGTCCCAGGATTGAGCCTTGTGGGATGCCACTTGTAACTGGTTTGGAGTCTGACATGGCTCCAGCAATTCTAATCCTGTGGGTTCTGTCCTTGAGCCAGTTTGCAAACCATCTAGTGACATAGGGGTTTATATTTAAGCTGGTGAGCTTATCTATAATGCCCGAGTGGGGTATTGTATCGAAGGCTTTTGCAAGGTCCAGGTAGGCTGTGTGGACATCCTTCCCCTTGTCAATGGCCTTGGTGACTGTTTCAAAGAAATCGACCAGGTTTAAGAGGCAGGATCTGCCCTTAACAAAGCCGAACTGGGTAGGATCCAGTGTCTGTAGGTCCCCAATATCTTTATTTATGAGGTCCATGATGATCCTTTCCATAGCTTTGCAGACCAAGCTAGTCAGGCTTATGGGGCGATAGTTTCCAGGATCCGTTGAGGCACCACCTTTGTGGAGAGGGACCACTGTTGCTGTATGCCACTCTTTGGGTACATATCCTGTGGTAAGGCTGAGACTGAACAGTAGTTTTATGTTTGGGTTTAGCTCTTCTTGGAGTTCATGTAGGGCAGCCCGGGACACCATCTGGTCCCATTGATGCTGTGTTTTTGCTTTGGAGAGGCGGCTCTTACCTGAGCATCTGAGATGTCAGGGGCAGCACTCTGCTGGGATAGATATCTGCCCTTTTGGTGGGGGGTTGCTGAACCTGTCAGCTAGGATGTTGGCAATGTCTGTGGGTTCGGTGTATTTTTTGACATATTGGACTAATTCTGAGCATATCTGGGAATTCACACCCAGGTTCCTAACATAACTAAAGAAAGCCTTGTGATTATCCTTAGTGTCCTGTGCAATTTTTCTCTTGAAGCTGGCCTTAGATGATTTTATGAGTGCCCGTAATTTTTTGCTAACACTGATCAGAGATGCCTTCCCTTTTTGGTATTTTGCTCTATCATGTAGTAGCTTCCTCCTTCTATTGTATAGTTTGTTTATGGCTGGGGTCCACCAGACAGGACGTCTGCCTTTGGAGGATTGTGTCTTGGTTTTATTTGGGATTGCATGATCCATGCATTCCTGAAGGTGTTCATAGAATGCGTTTATAAAGGATTCTGCGGTCTGGGCCGTATTTTCCACAGGCCCGGGTGCTTTGAAGGATTCCACCTCAGTATTCAGGAGTGTGAAATTTGCTTTAGAGAAGTTTTTCACTGTGGTTTTCTGGGCAGGGGGTGGGGTCGGGATGTGAATATCCAGTGAGATTAGTTTATGTTCTGATCTTACCAGTGAGGGATACACATCTGGTCTGGAGCATAGAGTCTCCATGTTGGTGATGATCAGGTCCAGTATGTTTTACCCTCTTGTGGGAGTGGTAACAAGTTGTTCCATAGCATCTGAGTTTATAAATTCTAGGAACCTTTGAGCTAGGGTGTTGGAGCTAGAGTAATGCTCCCAGTCTATGTTTGGGTAGTTGAAGTCTCCCAATATAATGGTGTTTTGAGAGACCTTCATATTTTCCAGTGTTCTCAGGAAGGCCGAGTGGGGTTCCTGGGTTTGGGAGGGTGGTCTGTAGCAGGCTATAAACTGGAAGGCAGTTTTACCTACTGTTAGTTGCACATGGATAGTCTCTGATGCTTCGTGCTGTGCCACCAACCTGGAGGTGTGGGTATCTTTGACGAATATTGATACTCCCCCTCCTTTTCTGGTTCAGTCCAAGTTTTGGGGCCGAAAAGCATGGCATGAGATATACCTTGGTAGTGCTGGGGTGCTCTCGGGCACCTTGAACCAGGTTTCTGTTACTGCACAGATATCAATGTTCTCCATGCTAAGGAGAGTTTCGAGTGCATGCATCTTGAGGTTTAGACTTCTGGCGTTGAGTAGCATTACTCTTAGTTTCTTATTCCTTGTGATACCTATGGAGGTGGGTTTGTCTTTTGAGCCTTGCCTAAAAAAGGCACTATGGGGGTAGCAAGAGCCTTTGCCAATATCCTAAAGTCCAGGGGTGACAGGTGCAATCCGTCCCTAGTGAAGCATCGTGGCTTGTCGAGCATGTCATCCCAGGCTGACAGGCATTGGATCCCCTTTGAATGACACCAATACTTAAGCCAATTGTTGAAATTAATCATCTTGTCTTCATATTGTGGCATCATTCTTGGTGAGGGTAAGATGCTACTCAAGGTCAGGGTCATACCGGCCTGGGCTACATGCTCAGAGAGCTCCTCTATGTCTCTTTTCATGTAGTCCAGGGAGGTACATCTCAGGTCATTCACACCAGCATGGACAATGACAGAGTCATATTTGTACTTGCCTTGGAATGACCTAAGTGCTTGTGTTATGTGGCGGATCCTAGCGCCCGACAGGCAGCTCACTGTGACCTTCTCCTTGTTCAGCCTGGTGAGCGGGACGTCAGTGTGCCTGAAGATAGAGTCACCTATTACAAGTGTATCAGGTGTGTTTATTTAGCCTTAAGGGCTGTGACTGTTCGGCACACTGGCTTTGTGAGCTATGTGTTGCACATGTTTTGTTTTGGGGTAGCGGTTGCTTGGGTGTCTGCTTTAGAGGTCTCTGCTGCTTAGGAAGATTTTTATTTAGAGCCTCCGAGTATGTTTTTGTGTGTTTATGTGTTTGGTTTGCTGTCGTGGTAGGTCTATGTGAGACTGGAATTGTAGTGAGTGTGGTTTCCTTCTCATCCTGACTGGTTACGCCAGTGCTGAGTTGAGAGAGCTTAGCCTCCAGTTTGGCTATATGGTTGCATCTCTCACATGTGTTGGAATTTGTTGGGAGGAGGAGAGGGTTGTCTGTGTACATGAGGCAGTTGTAACATTGCCTCAAGATTCCCAGATTCACCAGCTGGACCTGAGAGGAGATTGACAACTGACCTTTGGACATGCTAGAATAGTATTGGGAATTCCTTTATAATTGAAAAAAGGGCCAATGGGGAACAAGGTACTCAAGGGGAGTTTTTGAGGGTGTAGTGCTTTTAATTTTTTAGTGCTGACTTATATAATTGCTTTAGTGAGCAAGTGCCAGGTAACTTAAATGCAATGTGTTACAGGTAACTTAAATGCAAAAATGACAAACAGTAACTTTCTTTCAAGTGAAACAAGGAAATAAGTACAGTAAGCAATGCAGATATCACTAGGGATTCACAGAAGCACTGAAAAGACACATTTTAGGTGGAATTAGCGTTTCAGGGAAACAACAAGCAAACAAGCATACAAACAAAGCTAGATTCAGCAGGCCTGGGTCTAGTCTATGCTACAGCAAACAAGGTGTACCAATTTCAGTAAGAAACAGTTCAAATATGCTAGACTATGCTTCTGCATGAAGTGCATGTGGCACTTCATGTTAAGTTTATGTGAACTAAGATTATTAGGATGGCTGTAGGTTCAATCCCCCAAAAAAATATATTACTGTTGCCTTGACATGATTTTAACTGTTAAAATATGTAAAGTAACAACATTAAAAACAGTTAAAATAACTATACATGCACTATCGTTAAACACTTATTTTCATTCACTGTATTATGAGTATGAAATAATAGTTAAGTATGCAGTTTCATTATTTTTCAGTGTCTCTACCCACTTTCTTTGTCCCAATCCTTTCTTTTTATATATTTTCTTGTGATTTTCCATTTATGTTACTATTATATGCAGCAACACAGCTACCTGCACTGACCACATGGGCATGGCCTGCTGTCCTCCCACAAGTGGCAACAACAGCAGCACCATCACTATCACCATCAGCAGATACAGCCAGCAAATCTGGGTCACAGCCTTCTACAGATGCCTCCAAAACTTCCAACCTACATGTACCACCTGTGTCAGGTAACCGTACACATGAGATCAGTATAGTGATACTTGACAGTAGCAGTGCAAGTGTTAAGTGACAATAATGTCACCTAATAGGAGGTGTCAGAGTTTGTGAGGGAGGTTTGATGCCTGCTTTGGCCATATAGAGACCATGCTCCTGTGAGTCATTGAGTCATTTTCCTGCCCAGCACTGCCTCCAGTTCCTGAGGCAGGACCTTGTGGTGATGGCTGCCAAAGTGAGGACAAATATCCAGCTTTGTTGAAGCTGGCAGGTACTGCATCTCTGAACATCAAGTCTGATTCACAAACCTGGCTCTCTACTCTCTTTTGCATTTGCAACCACCCCTGTATGTTACACAATACTCCCCTTGCCGTTATCTGACCTCTGTTTGTATGTCTTCTTCACTATTGTGTCCCCCTCCTTCATGGTGTTCTCCCACATCTTGTCAGTCTTCCCTTATCTATATACCCCATCTTATCCATTGTTACTTCCCTGATTTACTTCTCCAACTTTCCGTTTTCTCAAAACAAACATAAATCCTAGGATCATAGCAAGTTACTAGGCTAATGGCCCTGAGGCCCTTATAAGCCTAGCCACTAAATTAGCCCCTGTTCCCAGAAGTCAGCACTCAATGCCCCTGTCCAACAGGGACACAGGTGGAATCCCAGGAGTGTATTTTCTATTTCCCATCCAGTCACCCAGGTTCCTCTTAAAGAGGGATAATGAAATACTCTGCTTGTCATGAAGAGGGAGTCTATTTCACAGATGGAGGAGTCTCTGGGAGAAACATTTGTCCTGCTAGCAAGTCCTATTGATGTCACAGACCAAGTTAAGGTTTTGCATGTCGGTCATGCGAGTGTAGTTTGGCTTGCAGATAGGCAGCAATTTCATCAAGGTGGGGACAGAGACTGCTCTGTATGCCAAATATAGATCACCTCTGAGATTTTTGAAACCTAGATTCTCCTGGTCAGGAATATCTGTACTGTCTCCAGCTGCTGCATGTGCTTTCTGATGTACATGCCAAAAGGGGCATTATACTTGATGGTTTAAATACCAGAAAAGATGGAAGAATCTAGAAGCTCAGATTACTACCCATCCTGCTAGGGTGTATATTATATCCTCGAACGCTTAAAAAAGCGAACGCTGATTGATTAAACTTATGTTCGCGAAACTGCAAAATATTGAAGCAGCAGAAACTCGAATTTTTTCCTAGGGAAAGAATTTGGTTGTCCATTTCTGTTGCTTTGGTATTTTCAGTGTTATGGTGGAAAGTTACTGGTCGGATTCAGGTAAGTGTGTGATTGTGTGGATGTGAGTGTTAGGGTGATTTAGGTGAGTTAGGGTTAGGGCTCGGGTTAGGTGTGTGTGCGATTGAGTGGACATGAGGGTTAGGGTGGATTTAAGTGGGTTAGGGAGCGGGTGAGGTGAGACTGCGATAGTGACGGACCTTATGGTTAGGGTTTGGGTTAAGGTAAGTGGATAGTTAGTGGTGTGTGCATAGTTTAGTATAGGGTAAGGTATCAGATTTTAGGTGTATGTGTATGTATTTCTGTTTGTTTGGTGTGCTTGTGCTGTGTGCATGTGTTTTGGATCAGCAATTTTTTTTGCCTGGGAAAAAAATAATTGATCTGATAGTTCGAGATTGTAAGATTTCGCTTAAATTAGGTCGATCAATCAGCGTTCACTTTTTTAAGCATTCGATAATATAATATAGACCCTCCTGCTAGCCTTTGCACTTTCAACCAATTACTCATGCTGGAGGAGGTCAGGCAGCCATGATACTCTCACTAACAGAGGAGGCAGGCCCCTACCAACACAAGATGGCTGCCCGGAAACTCAGCAAGCTAAACAACCAGGCTTGTATGCAGCAAACCTGTATCCAGACTATGTTATTTTACTAGAACACAGAAAACACCCAGAATAAGCACAGATAGAGCACTCACAAACAGAAAATACAGCTTTCAGTATGAAAAAGACAGTTTACAGTTAAGTAATTCAGTAAAAATGCAGTTACAATAATGAAACATGACTTAGCAAAGAAATAAAAGTTAAAACAGCCAAACCAGTACAGGAATACAGTGAAACAGTAAAATAAAAGCTTTACAACAGTGTGAAATGTAATAGATTAGCTGTATAGCACAACTATAAGCCTTAAGAAGTGCAATTCAATGAAATAAATGTAAAAAAAAAAAAACACTTATTCTGCTCTTGTAGCCTCAGGGAATTTCTGCTATGTTACAGTAATGAATCACCACTCATCAGCCTGGTAGAAACAAGCACAACTCCCTGTAAACACAGAGTTTAAATACCAAAATCAATGGAAGAATCGAGAACTCATATTATTAGCCAGTCCTGCTAGCCCCTGAACTTCAAACCAATCACTTGTGCTAGATAAGGTCAGGCAGCCCTGTTGCTCTCACTTACAGAGAAGGCAGGCCCCTACCAGCACAAGATGGCTGCCAGGAAATTCAGAAAGCAAAACAACCAGGCCTGGATGCAGAAAACCTGTATTTAGACTATGCTACTTGACTAGAACATAGAAAACTCCCAGAAAATTCACAGAAAAGCACAGACAGAGTATTCACAAACAGAAATAAAACTTTCAATATGAAAAAAAGCAGTTTACACTCAAGTAATTCAGTAAAACATAAAGTTACAGGCAAGGATGAGGTAACAAAAGAATAAAAAATGCCAGATGTGCTCATAGCTGAGCTACAATTTAACAGAGTGAGTGCATCTGCCCGTAGATGAGCAGTGGTTTAACTGGTGCAAAATGAGTGCCCGTAGCTGAGCAGTGGTCTAACACGCTAAATCTATGTGCCCCTAACTGAGCTGAGCGTAATATGCATGCCGATAGCCAAATGAGGCTTAAAGCAGCATACCTCATTTGCGCGGAGCTGCGCATCGCGCAAACAAGCTAACCGACGGGCAATGTTGAGCAAGCCGTATCAAAACTGCCTTTACACAGACACACCCATCAGCATGTCTAGACAGTCATGAAAAATAAAAAGCAGTGGCCAGGTTCGAACCCAGGATACTATACACCATAGTCAATGTACAGAACCACTAAGCCATGACAGCAGTACTTTTAAATGTAATAATAGCTAATATATAGGAATGAATACAAACTAGAGCATGACAATGCAGGTTTACTGAAGTTGATACAATTCCAAAATGGCCAATCACAGATATGTGCGGGAAAAACGGACTATATAAGCCCATAGGCAGGAATACACAACATAAACGATTGTAGAACTGACCTGCAGGCAGAATGACAGGAGTAGGAGAGGGTAGTTGCTTTCGAGCACAGAGGTGGGGTGTTGAGGAGTCTAGGTACATGGTCTGGCTCCTAGTCCATAATCATGAGGCCCAACTCATGCAGGGCCAGGTCCTCTGGGGAGCATACAGGGCCGAGGCGTGGGACTGGTTGGCTCATGATCTCACCAGTGCCACAGGGATTCCAAGGACTGGTGAGCAGGTCCATCACCACCATGCAGACCTGAAGAGATGCAAGCAGGACCAACTGAACCTTTGGATCCAGGAGGCCCGGCAAACACCCAACACTCCACTACTGAGTAAGTAACATTTAATTATGTATGTAAGAAATTAAACTAGCTGATATTATGGAGATGTGTATTCCAATATTACTTCATTTATATTACAGCTGCAGGTGTCCGTTCTGAACCGCAGAGCCTATGGCGATAGGCTGGTGCGGTTGCGCCACCAGGCAGGTCAGTAATCCACTACCAGTAACTGTAAAGAAATATAAAAGTATGACAGTTAGCAAAAGAGTGCAGTGTAGTCAGTAAGGAATAAAATCTGCAAGTAACAGTGTGAAAGTGTATGCAAGTATTGCTTGATTACAAAAGTGTGTTTCAGCCTGTAAGTTAAACCGAAAAATGAAACTGCCTGACATATATTCTGAAATAAAATGCCCTACCTGTAAGAAAATAGTACACAACCTGCAGCAGGCTGAAAAGTATAGCTGCAGAAGATGATGAAATCACATGTGTGAAATATATCCCTGTGGAAATACTGAAACATGACAGAAGTGAGACTGCTGGAAAGGATTGTAATAACTACAGGTAAAACATGTCAATAAAGCCTAGAAGTAAGTACCATCCTGAATAGTAAAATGAAAGCAAGTGAGAGAGTGTGAGAAAGTGTCATGAATCCAGCAATACATTAGTAATAACCCTGAATAAAGTATACTGCAGTCAAGACAGAATGAAATGCATGTGAGATTCAAAACCAAACAGCGAAATCTGTTCAAAGTGTTGCTGCATCTGGAATGTGTATCCCAAAATCTGGATATGTTGCTCTCAGTCTGCAATATGCATTTAGGATGATTGTCTGATATACCAAACATCCACACTTGTCTACAGCTATATAAAGCAAATGTAGCAGGATGATGTAGCTGAACAAAGCTAGATATGAATGTGTATGAAGAACAATAAAATGTATATTGATGTTGCAGTAACAGTCCTATCACCAAGTTGAAATAGTTATCATATAGGAAACTGTAGTTAGAACAGTAGTGTGTATATAACTGTAGCTATTAGAAATGTACAGCATATGTATTGTTATTCGAAGGTGTTAATATTACTTTCTTTACCCCACCCTATAACCACATATAACCCATTCCACATGAAAATGGTATGTGCAATCACAATTAACACACCTGGACGTTTGTCCTGTTGGGTCATATATATTTGCATGTCCATTGATGCATCTGTCCTGTTCATACATCCACACCTGATGGCCTGTTGCCATCAATTAACCCTGCATGTTGTTGGACTGTGTATTTCTGTTCAAATTATGAATGTGTTATGCACGCTATTCAATGGTGTGAATATCTGGGTGTTTGGTTAATGGGAATACTAATGCATGCTGTTATAACTAATTGTGAATGGTATTATATGTCACTAACCCAAACTGTCATGACATAATGCAAAACATAGGACGACAGGGAAGGCGGGTTCCAGCGGACCCACCTCTCCCACCTCAGCTGGCGAGTGCACCTGGCACTAGTGCCGAGTTCGGACCCTCCTCCGGTGGCCCTGTGCCACCTGCTGGTGAAAGCGCTGCAGGGGATGGGGCTCACCCCCCTCTGCAAGTGTGGCCGGAGGAGAACCACCACTCACCCTCCGTAGCGTCCAGACTGTGGTGCGTAGGGAGATTCAGGACTCTGTTCTCGAGCCCCTATGCTAGCTCGAGGCATGGGTGGCGCAACTAACGGGCATGCCTGTTGCCCCGCCTAAACAGCCCCCAGCACAGCCCCATCCTTGGCAGTGAAGGAACAGTGGCAACTGCCTATGGGTGGGGATATCAGTTCCACTGTTACCATCTGTGGGCTCATGGGCTCTGGATATCCAAACCTTCGTCCCCGTCAATTGTGTAACCTCCCCACATGTGTCATAAACCGCCCCTGTATGTGTCTTGTTTGTCTTGTCTGTTTACCTACCCAACCTACCTCCCCAGCTGTACTGACTTCCTTCACCTGACATACCACTCTCACCTGAAAAAAAAAAAGCACTCTGTACCCACAAAAAATTACCCCATACATAGCTGCCCATTCCGCACACATGTCTGCTGGACATGGAACCTATCAATTACAATTGGCTGTACAACAAGTATTATTGTTGTCCTGACACCTCTCTCAGTGGTGGAAGGTTTCAAATGTCACACCAAATTAAATACATATGCACAGCTGTTGCTGATGAAGAAATGGGCAGCTATGGGCCTTACCTACATCCCTCCTGCACATCCCAAGCTTGTTTCCCTACTGTCTTACCCTCTTTGTGACCCCTTTTTCACCACTTTCCTGTCTCCCCATTTTCTTTCTTTCAAAGAAAATAGCGCGGGTGTGCGCCAGAGTAAGCACCGTTAAGCGGTTGTAAGTGGGTGTGCGCTTGTGTGTGCGGAGCTAACCGCCAGTGCGCATGCGTGAGGTCCGCGCAAACCAGCGCTAACCCGGTTACAACTGCTTAAAAGTGCCTTAGTCACTTTGATTGACAGGTCTTGTAGTCAGTTCAGAAGCAAAATAAAATCCCATTGGCAGTTGCGAACCCAGGACCTTGGAAACAGTAGTCTGCATGACTTACCACTAAGCCATGACTCTTATACAAGAACATTGTGCTAAAATAAATATATCATGTAATAGTAGGAATGAATGTAAAGGGAATATAGATGTGTAGTACACAAAGCATGCCATTTAGAATTACTATCAAAACTAGTGGATTTCCATAATAGTAGTGTGTGAACAGAAACAGCCATGCTAGTTGGTAGCTAGTAGGTAATAATGTCACTATAGCACCTTGCAAGCCACACACATACTCACAGCAGGATAATCACTGCCCATACCCCACAACCTCTTACAGGAACACATCTGGACCAAGTAATAAAATATGTGGAGCAAAGGCCCAAAACCAGGGACACTTTACAAATAATGTTACAACAAATGCAGACAGTTCAGAGAGTAACAGGGTCTGCATTTTGTGGGATGTTTGGAAGGGTATGAAGTCTGAAACTTGAATGTTTGTCACCATATTCTGACTTGAGCCAAGAGTGATTTGCCAGAAAAAGGTGTGCATGAGATATTGACCAAAATATGAGGCAGAAATGTGGACAACCTGCAAATATCCGTACACATGACGGGTCTGACACCACCATATTTGAATAGTTAAGAGCCTAGACATAGCAACAGTGAATGACTTACAGGGATGCCCCACAGACTCCATGTGAAAGGTACAAACAGTAGGCAGAAAGGTGTAACACATGCAATGGTAACTATGGAGTCCTGAAAGTATTCACCACTTGCATAGCAGAAAAAGTGTAGTAATACATATGCTCATGCTAACCCACAGTCACAACTGCAGCATACCAGACATTTTAATGGGTGTACCCCACTGATATGTACCATTCCATGAGGCAGATAACAGATGAACCTGAAAGTCTCTGGGGCCTGCTCAGCAGCATACTCTAATACCCTAATAGATGTCAAGGCCCACACCATGGCCAGACCACACTGCATGCTGTAACACCCTAGCAGATATAGCAAGCATTCCAAGGTGTGAATGTACATGGAAAATAGGAAAGCTACAGCAGCACACTACAGTCAGGACACCTAGCAGGCATACAAGTAGTGACTGTAAAGGGCAAATATTGAAGCCTTAGCAACAAAGTGCAAGCAAAAGTGAAAGGAAAGCACACACACACACATTAACAGTAGTAGTAGTTGTAGGTGTCAGTGTACATACACAGTTAGTACAGGAAACTGGAGAAATAAATGGAGGAATGTTAATCTACAACACAGCTGGAAATATGAGAGAGATACCAACCTTTACACTCACAGAACATTGTCCACAGCATAACAGCATGGTCCCTGCCCTTAAAATCTGAAAGGGCTATGCCTATCTCACATACCTTTTTATAGCACTGTTCTGAAATCACAGTGAGAACTGCAATCAGTACACAACTGGCTGCATGCAATTAGCAAATGCTGCCTAACAATTGATGCAGAGGCCATCACATGGGCATATGCAGATACCTACAAATGTATGCTGTTCTCCCAGTCCACACATGCAATACTTTCATTGCACCCTGAGAAGGACGTGAGAGACAGACAGACAGAGAGAGAGAGACAGAGACAGAGACAGAAAATTGCAATTAAGCAGACACAAACAAATTGTTCAGCAACAGCCACCTGAAAGCTGACAACTGGGAAGTGGAGCAGCAGGACAGAGAACCAGACGGCAACACAAGCAGCTGTGACAAACACAGGTAATGTAAAGTAATACTATAAAGGTCTACATACTGTGAACCCTCCATATGTGTCATTGGTCTGTATCCATATGTATATGAAGATGTGTAAAGGGCAGGGGACATACAGCAACTATCAGTGAAGGCTGTACATACATTTGTATGTGAGAGCATCTATGTGCACACATCAATGTTGGTTGATTGTAGGTTGCAGTGCCATGTACAAAGTAGGTTTCACAGTTATGTATGTTTAGCAGTATGTTAGTGTGTGTATACAGTATGGTAGACAAACATGTTGATATACCTGTCTATCGTATGGATACGTATGTATGTCAACATATGTATGTGTATATATATATATATATATATATATATATATATATATATATATATATATATATATATGATATGCATATATGTATACATACATAGAGAGAGATGTAGGAATACATAGACAGATGTAGATAGAATATTGTACAAACATATATATGTAATGCACACATACAGATATAGATATATGTAGATACATATACATAGACAGACTGATCTGACTATCTACACGTGTGACTGTATATGACGACCTTCAACACACCCTGTCCCACCCCCTCTGTCACTCTCACCCCCTCTGTGTCCCCCCCTCCACATCTATAGTAATATATGTACATCAATATATATATGTGTATATGTATACAGACATATATATATATATATATATATATATATATATATATATATATATATATATATACATATATATATATATATATATATATATATATATATATATATATATAGAGAGAGAGAGAGAGATGTATATAAATTCTGAGTGAGGCACATGTGTACAGATGTATTGCAACAGGTGCCTGGTGACAAAGGCATGGAGTGAACACCAGTGTCAAAACCAGAGTACCATACCACATTTCAAATCACCTACACCAGTAACCACCAGATATGTGATTGGCTGCCCACCACTGCATATGTCAGGGGTGAACAGGGTCATAAATGTGTACAATAGTGGCCCCAATGATATTCACAGTGGCACACTATCCCTGGAATACCTGCACATGGTATGTGTCAGCGAACATGGTGTGTCAGCTATGGACATGTAGGTCGGTGTACCACTCCACAACACATAATGGATGCCATGGTATGGACCTCACATGACAGCTACAGATATGGAGAAGGACACAGTGACATGTACAACACTGTGACAATGCACTCAAACACATTACCAATGCACAGTGACTGACAACCCCACAGAGTACACATATACTACCCACATAGAGGTTACCACTCCCGGATTTACATATGTAAGTCACACCCATGACAGATGTCCAACAACCATAGTAACACCTCACACCATCCACAACCTAAATGATGGCTGTGTGTCATCCGTGCCACTGCAATAGAGTGCACATGTGGAGGTAAAAGTTCCTACCCACAGATAAGACATACCCTGCAATAAACCACACAGTGTTAAGAAGCAAGACTCCCCATGAATACATGTCACACATACCCCTGATGAATGTTAGTCAGATAAGTAATATGCCATATGAGTCACCCTGTGTAACTGTGTGACAGCAGCAGGTACCATCACACCACATGTGTCACAGTGGTCAGGGTAGCAGAACAGTACGCTGCTGTAGTCCCAGGGGCAATAGCATATTGTATAGTATTGTATTGTAATGTAATGTATTGTGTTGTATTGTATTGGTATGTTGAGGTGCCTCCTTCGTGGAGTGGAACCACTGCTGCTGTGCGCCAGTGTACAGGTACATATCTTGTAGTCAGGCTAGTGTTACATAGCACTTCTATATGTGTGTTTAGCTCCTGTCAGAGTTTATGTAGCATGCAACTGGGGATACCATCAGGTCCCATTCATGTTGTGTATTTTGCTGTCCTGAGGGTGGCTCTCACCTGGACATCTGTGATGACAGGGAGGTTACAGTCAGCTGGGATAACTATGTCTTATTTTGGGGAGAGGGTGGGGTGACACCTGCACTGAACCTGTCTGCCACAATGTTGTCAATATCTGTGGTGTCAGTGAAATATTTGTTGTTGTGTACTAACTATGGGCATAGAGGATGGATCCTGACCAGGTTGCTAGCATAACTGAAGAAGGCCTTCTGGTTATCTGTAGTGTCCCTCTTGATTTCCCTCTCAAAGTTGCCCATGGATGTTTGTATGATGGAAAATAGATCCTTACTAGTGCTGCTCAGACATGCCCTCCCTTTATGGAATTATGCTCTGTCTTGCAGTAGCTTCCATCTTCTGTAATACAATCTGTCTATGGCTGGGGTCCACCAGACAGGATGCTGTCCCTTTGTGGAGAGTGTCTTGGTCATATATGGGATTGCATGATCCATGCATTCTTGGAGATGTCTGTAGAAAGCAATTGTGTAGGGGTCAGCATTGTGGGTTGTATCTGCCACTGGCCCAGTGGGCTGAAAGGATACCATGTCACTGTTACAAAGTGTAAAGTTTGCATCTGTAATGTTATTCACTATAGTCGTTTGTGCTGGTGGTGGAGGTGGGATATGTATATCCAGGGTAATCAGTGTGTGGTCAGCTCACAGTAGTTGATGATGTAGGCCATACAGTACCTAGATACAAACCCCAGAGTGAGGAGGTGCTCTTGACCTGAATCAGTGTTCTGACTGCTGGGGTTTGGTAGTATGTCATATGGAGTGTGCCAGGTACTGTTGCACAGTTGCTGGCTGAGCACTGATACCTGGCCATTTACATGTGTATCCACCAATAGACAGACAGATGCTATATATGTGAGATATGTTGTATCATAACAGTCGAGTAGCATGTGTAGTATGTGTGCCAAATTCTGCTGACATATATTGCTGATATCAGGTTATTTTCTTTCTCAGGTACATGGCCCACCGGCAGAATCTCACTTACTCCACAGCTGAGGATGAGGAGATATACCAGAGCCTGGTGCAAGATTATACAATACTCTTTTCCGCACCAGCCAGAATCAGCAGGAGACGGCTGCACTGTGGCAAGACCTTGTCAGTCGGGTAAATGACATAGGCACGCATAATAGGACATATGAGCAGGTACGACATCACTGCAGTGATTTAATCAGACATGTCTGTCAGCGTGCGCCGGATATCCACAGGCAACAGGTTGCCACAGGTGGTGGGGTGGCTACACATCCCCCACTCACCAGACTGGAGGGACTACTCATGAGTGTAGTGGCTCCAGTCCGCGCAACAACAACAGCAGCAGACATGCATTATGATGGAGGCTGGAGCCACGCAGCAGCAAGACAGTGAACGTGCAGGTAATATGCCATATGTATAGTTGACTGTTGTGTACACTGGTAGTTAATGCATGTGTGAGGTGTGTCCTTGGTTTGTTGCTGTCACCATAGTATTTAATGTGCAAGTGTGATATCCTCAATATTAGCAGCTGACCTGTGAAAGGTGACTGTTGTACTACTGACCTGTATCATACTCAGTAACAATGGCACAGTTGTGCCCACTGACATTAGTTTCTTCAAGTCTGCAGGTCCCTCTGGTATAACAACAATGCAGCCTATCCATGCTGGTGAGTGTGTATTAACAATTCCTGTAATAGTCTTGATAGTAATAGTACTATTTGGCTCACTTAGTAGTGCTCTTTGTATGCATGTAGGTGTGTCTGTGTCTGTGTGTTGATATCACGCATACTGAGTACTGTACAATTGTGTGAAACTGTGTGCATGTGTGCATGTGTGCATGTGTGCACCTGTGCATGTGTGCATGTGTGCATGTGTGCATGTGTGCACCTGTGCATGTGTGCATGTGTGCACCTGTGCATGTGTGCATGTGTGCATGTGTGCACCTGTGCATGTGTGCATGTGTGCATGTGTGCACCTGTGTGCATGTGTGCACCTGTGCATGTGTGCATGTGTGCATGTGTGCACCTGTGCACATGTGCATGTGTGCATGTGTGCATGTGTACATGTGTGCACCTGTGCATGTGTGCATGTGTGCACCTGTGCATGTGTGCATGTGTGCATGTGTGCACCTGTGCATGTGTGCATGTGTGCACCTGTGCACCTGTGCATGTGTTCATGTGTGCATGTGTGCATGTGTGCATCACTGGTAATGTGTAGACATTGTAAACTGTGTTTCCTGTTTCCCTCCCACAGGTTCTGGTGCTGCTCTGGTGTCATGTAGCAGGGAATCTGAATCAGGTGCCGTGGGTACTGATAATCTTGACATCTGTGTAATGGCACAGGAAGGTATGCCAGGGTCCACCATTGGTCAGCCAATTGACAGTACACAGCTGTCGACACCATCAATGCGCACAGTTATCCTGCCAATACACCCTTTGTCACCAATGTCCCTAGGTGATGGACAGCATACAGTGGGCATTGACCAGGGTAATGTGGTATCTGTGGCACATGCCTCCCCACACAGCAGCCATGGGCATGGCCCAGAGATGGTACCACACAGACAGATGTCCAGGGGTTCTCGTGGGAGCATCCGTGTACTGCCCCTGTCAGACGTGCCCACAGAGGTCTTACAACCTCAGCTATGTTTCAGGCTGTCATGCAGGCACAGTCACGTATGGAACGGTACACCAGACAGGGTCTGAGAGAGCTGACAGCATGTCGTACAGCCATGACTGACAGTATGCGTGACATTGCGGCTGCCATCCGTGATTTCACCGATGTCATAGACAGACATTGTGGGGACATATTACACCGGTTCCACAACTACATGTCCATGAGCCAGGGCGATGGTGGGTGGTTGAGGCGTCGATGTGGCTGTATGCCAGCAACAGCAGCAGCTGGCAGTCGTCGCAGACGACAACAGGGCCGCGGCTACCCCCATAGTGCCAGCAGCAGCCCCAGCAATGCTGGGTCTGTGCTGTCATCAGACCGCCCCAGGAGACCACGTGCACGTGGCTCTGGCCAGGCCGACAGGGATCTGTGTCCAGTCAATGAACACCTGCTTCTGATGACAGTACCCAGTCTGGGTTGGTACTGGATATGGTCCGTAGCACCCCTGCAAGGCACAGGTACCGTGTCCGTGGCCAGAGACACTGATCTGTATGACCTGGCAGGTACAGTCTGTGGCTGTCCACAAACACCAGTATATGGCAGCCATGAGGTGGAACTGTGTGCATCCATACACACATGCAAATTGACAACACCTAGGGCTACCGTATACACGCACACACTGCATCAACATTGCCCCACCTTCTACTGCTGTCCCTCACCAACACACATACACATACATGTCAATCGGTGGTATCGGTGGCTGACTCAGGCATACCAAGTTCACACCCTGTGCATATGATGAAACTGTGCCACCTCCTGCAATCTATAACAACTGTGCAGGTACAGGTTAACATGTTGCTGATGCACAGGGTGACCACATAGATGTATAGTAATAGTATCATGTTGTTAACAGTACTGTGTGCTGAATTAATTGTGGGTATATCACAGCATGCCTGATGCAGTAAGTGTGTGATTGTCATGTACTGTTGTCTACACCCATGGTAAGTACCATAGTGTATCATCTGCACATGTTGGCATACTGGTGGTAATGATGTCAACAGAAGGCTACATACATAGGTAGCACAGGGGATAAGGTAATGAATGTAGTAATACGCAATGATGGACATGTAAATTGCAAGTGGCATGTTGCCCACACTGGACTCTGCAATGCAGATGTTTGAGGATGTTGATATGTGTGCAGTACTACACAACTGGTACAGGACACACAGGAGCACCCTAGCACTGCATGCTCACATCTCATACCATGCTAGACAGCCCCAACACACAAAACTAACTGTCACAGGAGGGAGAGTCCCCATATATGTCAGGGATACTGTGGTGGCAGGCCAGGTAGCATACATCCTACTAAGTATGGAACCACTGAGTGAAGGCTCAGTGTCTGTTATTTGACATGTGTATTACTGCAGGTATGAGCACATGGGTTTCCATCCAGTTATTGTACATCCTGACAGTACATGGTCTGTACACTTGTGTGCGCTGAGACTGGACCCTAGCCATCTGACCTGTGTATTTCCATGTACATGTGCATAGTGCCTGCATATTTGCAGTGTTACCTACTGGAAGTGGTACAGCTTGTTTGTTGTACAATGGACTACATGCAGCCCTGTTTACTGTAGCTTTGTTTGTATGCATGTTTGCTTGCAATTACCCTGGAATACTGATCACACCTGCAATGCATAGTTATAGAGCTTCTGTGGACTCCTAGTGCCATCTGCATAGCTTACTATATGTATGTCCATGTCCCACTTGACAGGATGTCACTGTTTGTCCTGTTCACATGTACATTGCCTGTGACACAGTGCATATGACTTACCTGGCATGTGTCCACGTGAGCAGTCATATATGCTACTGCTAACTAATCACAGGCACTACACCTTCACATATTCATCTTCTGTTGAACTACCTGCTTTGCTAGGGACGGCCTGCACCTGTCACCCCTGGGCTTTCAGATATTGGCAAAGGCTCTTGCTACCCGCATAGTGCCTATGTTAGGCAAGGCTCAAATGACAAACCCACCTTCATAGGTATCACAAGGGATAAGAAACTAAGAGTAATGCTACCCAATGCCAGAAGTCTAAACCTCCAGATGCATGCACCCGAAACTCTCCTTGGCATGGAGAACATCAATATCTGTGCAGTAACAGATGCCTGGTTCAGGGCTACTGAGAGCACACCAGCACTACCAGGTTTAACCTGGTTGATTTCTTTGAAACAGTCACCAAGGCCATTGACAAGCTGAAGGTGGTTCACACAGCCTATCTGGACCTCGCAAAAGCCTTCACAACAATACCCCACTTGGGCATTCTAGAGAAGCTCACCAGCTTAAATATAAGCCCCTATGTCACTAGATGGATTGCACAGTGGCTCAAGGACAGAACCCACATGGTTAGAATTGCTGGGGCCATGCCAGACTCCAAACCAGTTACGAGTTGTGTCCCACAAGGCTCAGTCCTGGGACCTCTCTTGTTTGGTATATATTTATTGGAGGTACAGGCCAACACAGACGGACTGTGGCTGACCAAATATGCAGATGACTGCAAACTGGCCACCATAATCGACTCTCCAGCCGACACAAGCATCTTCCAAAGGGGCATCATAGAAACAGACAACTTGTGCCAGAGCCATGGCCTTCAGCTGAACAGTGTTTAGAAAGGGAAATGTGCATCCTGTAGTCTGTTCACCTAGTTGCCAAAAGGGACATTTCCCTCACACACACTAATGCCTCTCAGCCAAAAACACACACTTGTCATTTGCAGGATTCAAACCACTATCTGACTATGTTATTACATCCGAGATGGATGCATTAGCAGAGTGGGCTATTCGCGTTACTGGAAGGTTTCCCTTCTCTTGCTGTACTTATAGGGTGCTGACATCATCAGTGTTTAGAAAGGGAAATGTGCATCCTGTAGTCTGTTCTCCTAGTTGCCAAAAGGGACATTTTCCTCACACACACTAATCCCCCTCAGCCAAACACACACACTTGCAGGATTCAAACCTCTTTCTAACTATGTTATGACACTTGAAATAGATGTATTAGCGGAGCACGCTATTTGAATTACTGGGAGATTCCCCTTCTCCTGCTATACTTATAGAGTGCTGACATCATCGGTGTTTAGAAAGGGGAATGTGCATCCTGTAGTCTGTTCACCTAGTTGCCAAAAGGGACATTTTCCTCACACACACTAACCCCCCTCAGCCAAAAACACACACTTGCAAGATTCAAACCCCTATAGGGCTATGTTATAGCATTCAAGACAGACACAATAGCAGAGTGTGCTATTTGCATTACTGGGAGAGGTTCTTTCTCTTGCTGTACTTATAGGGTGTTGACATCATCAGTGTTTAGAAAGGGAAATGTGCATCCTGTAGTCTGTTCACCTAGTTGCCAAAAGGGACATTTTCCTCACACACACTAACCCCCCTCAGCCAAAAACACACACTTGCCATTTGCAGGACTCAAACCCCTGTCTGACTATGTTATGACACTGGTGACAGACGCATTAGCAGAGTGCACTTTTCACATTATTGGGAGGCTTTACTTCTCTTGATGTACTTATAGGGTGCTGACATCATCAGTGTTTAGAAAGGGTAAATGTGCATCCTGAAGTCTGTTCTCCTAGTTGCCAAAAGGGACATTTTCCTCACACACAAACTAACCCCCCTCAATCAAACACAAACACTTGCCGGATTCAACCCCCTACTTAACTATGTTATGACAGTTGAGACGGACGCATTAGCGGAGCACGCTATTCGCATTACTGGGAAGTCTACTTTCTCCTGCTATACATATAGAGTGCTGACATCATCTGTGTTTAGAAAGGGGAATGTGCATCCTGTAGTCTGTTCTCCTAGTTGCCAAAAGGGACATTTTCCTCACACACACGAATCCCCCTCAGTCAAACACACACACTTGCCATTTACAGGATTCAAACCTCTACCTAACTATGTTATGACACTTGAGACAGACGCATTAGCGGAGCATGCTATTCGCATTACTCGGATGATTCCCTTCTCCTGCTATACTTATAGAGTGCTGACTTTATCTGTGTTTAGAAAGGGGAATGTGCATCCTGTAGTGTGTTTTCCCAGTTGCCAAAAGGGGGGTTTCTCTCCCACAGACTTACACACACACCAACCCGACTCACACTGAGCACTTGCAGGATTCAAACCCCTACCGCACTATGTTATGACACTTGTGACGGACGCATTAGCAGAGCGTGCTATTTGCATTACTGGGAGGCTTCTTTTCTCCTGCTGTACTTATAGGGTGCTGACATCATCAGTGTTTAGAAAGGGGAATGTGCATCCTGTGGGGAGGCAGACGCCAAGCACACTCTGGCTAAGCTGTCATTCCCTACGGCAAACAGCCTAGTGTTGACCTCTACACCCATATGTTTAATTGTCAAATGCACATTATTTGTTGCTGATAGACTGTTTGCACATCTTTATTGCCATAGCATTCCCTGTTTGTATGAACAACTTGTGCATCTCTGGAAGATGTTTGCATATGGGAGGGATCCACTATATCACGTATGTCTCTGTAGTCATTTAACTGTGTGCACTGGGCAGACTGCTGTAATGTGGTTGGTTCCTGGAATAACACATAAAAATACCAGATATGTGTGTCCAACTGCTAAACTGAGATTTGGCCTAAGTGTGTGAGCATGCCCAGTTCAGCCTTCCCATGGCATGTTGTCTGACATATGTCTCATTTATCAAAGTGTGTGAGCATGCCCAGTGTGAGCATTCCATATGTTGAACTCTGCAGCCCACCACATTTGTGGATGAGTGTGAACTTCAACAAATATCACCCGTTTATGGTTGTGTGTTGTGTGTCATGTTGTGTAGTTCCTGTACAACTGCTTTGTGTGTGAACACAACAGGATTATACTGTGCCTGCAGTGTTTGCATGGGATACTTTGCATACAGTTGTCAACATCCTTTCACACTGACCTAACACTGTAGTACTGTATAGTGTACTGGTAGTACTTTGACTGTGGTGGACAGTATCCTGGGCTTTAGTGCTATCACTGCTTTACATTTCGATAGTGAGCACAACAGCCTGGTTAGGGGCCAGTTGTGTACATCTGACCATGTTGCATTCTGTTTAGATATGAACTACTTAAACCAGGCTTGTCCAACATTGGTAGTGTATTCCACAACATAGGTGTACATTTGCAAACACTAGCGATGTGCCCTAGTCCATGTCTAATGCTAGTTGGAGAGTGTGTTTGTCCTTCAACACACATTGTAAGTGGAGTTTGCCATGACATATGTCATGGTTAGTATACTGTGCCTCTGTCTACCTGTGACATGACAGTGATACCCAGGATAAAGCTAACATCTCCCATCCACTCATCAAGATTCCTATTGAGGAAAATTGATAAGTGACTCTATGGGTAGCCTGTACTGGGAGTTCACTCATGGGTCGGGGTGGCTTCTGTGTTATGGATCATGCAGTACAGCTTGTCCTATGTAAGTCAGTGCTGGGGTTCAGGTCTCTCATGTGCATAGCTCACTGCCATTCAGATTGTACAAGGTGCAGCATGTTTATTGATACCAGCAACACAGGCAACACATGGCATCTGTGCAAGCTCTTTGATACTCCTGGTGAGGTACTGTTGGGGACTTTACGGTTGATGGAGGTGTCTGCTGAGGTACATCCCACAGGGGCTATTGTAGTCAATTGTACCACTGATGAAGGATGACTGCAGAGCCACAATGACCCCCCTTATCTAGATCTGACAACCTTCATGATTAGGTGGGTATATGGTATGTTTCTGTAAACACTACAGCACATGTTTGTCCAATGCAGGATATCTATCACCCTGTGTCCCCAGGTCTCTCATTACATGTTAACTACATAATGGGTTAACACCTATGTGGTAATTGGTGGGCACTTACTGTATATCCACGGGGGTTGACTATACAGTTTTCTGCAATTAGCTTGCTGACATGGCTATGGCACCAGTTGTCTGTTTCTATGTGGCCCTTTTGTGGTATGCTTGTGTCAGCTGGTGGATCATATATGGTGAGCAGTTTGTAGTCCTCTGCAAACATGTTCAGACACAGTCCTTCCATGTTTGCCTGTACCTATGGGACATATATACCAGATGAGGGAGATCCCAGGACCAAGCCTTGTGGGATGCCAGTTATATCTGGTTTGTAGTCTGACATGGCTGCAGCATGTCTGACCATGTCTGTTCTGTCCTTGGTCTGGTTTGCAACCCCTCTACTGACATAGGGGTTTATATTTAAGCTGGTGAGCTTATCTATAATGAACATGTAGGGTATTGTATAGAAGCCTTTGCAAGGTCCAGCTACGCTGTGTGGACCACATTGCCCTCATCAATGACCTTAATGACTGTTTCAATTGAGTCAAACATGTTTAGGGGCAGGATCTGCACTTAAGAAAGCCACACTGGGTAGGGTTCGATGTCAGTAGGTCCCCAATATCTTTATGTCTGTGGTACATGCTGATCCTTTCCATAGCTGTGCAGACTGAGCTTCTCAGGATTCTGGGGTAGTAGTTTTCAGTATCCATTCAGGCAACACCTTTGTTGAGAAGGACCACTGTTTTTGTACACTGCTCTTTGGGTACATATTCTGTGGTAAGGCTGACATTGAGCAGTAGTGTGATTTGGCATTCCATTCATCTTGGAGTCCATGTTGCACTCAGCCCAGGACACCATCTCATACCATTGCTGCTGTGTGTTTTGCTTTGTAGCTGCTAGCTGTTACCTCAGCATCTGCAATGTCAGGGGGCCAGCAGTCTGATGGGATAGATATTCTGCATTCTGCAGTGGGGGGGGGGGGTGCACTGCACCTGTCAGGATGTATGCTGGCAATATGTGTGTGTGTTTGGTATGTTGTTTGTAATATTTGTGTGATTCAGAGCATATCTGTGAATTCCCAACATGGTTCCTACCATCAGTTGTGAAGGCCTTGGGATTATCCTTAGTGTCCTGTACAATTTGTATCTTCATAGGTTCATAGGTTCATACTAGGCTATCCACCCTGGGCATTTGTTAGCCTAGCCAGAGTGTGTGTGGCTTTTGCCACCCCTTGCTATGTGCATATTATGGCCATTGATGTTTTGCTTGGCTGTGCCTCTGTCTGGACATGACACAGTGAAGACCCCCAGTGTAACTCTACAATCATCCATCCACTTGGCAAGATTCCTGTTGAAGAGTGTCAGTGAGGGGCTCTGCCTAACATGGAGTGGGATTCTGGTCCAGGGTGTGGGGAGCCACTGGATTATGTATCTGTCCCACCAGCACATCCTATTTCATTATTTGTTGAGGTTGACATCTCTCACTCTCACAGCTCCAATGGCTTTGAGTTTTCTGGGGTGGAGCATGTCCATTACTCCTGTGTTGGGCATGGCCTTCTACAACAGGCATGCAATGCCTCTGTGTAGGCAGTATGTGACTGCATTCAGCTGGGGTGTCTACAGCCAGGCAGCATATGACATATATTTGAGACCCTTTATCCTCTTGGTGAGGAAACTTTGAGGTCTTTCTAACTGCTGCAGGTGTCAGGTAAGGTACATCCCATATGAGGCATTGTACTAGATTATGGGTGTGATAAGAGAACAGTATAGGGGCACAATGACCTCTGTTGACGTAGATGTGAATCCTTTCCTGATACGGTGTCAAATGTAGACAGTCTTTCTAGCCACATTGGCAATGTGAGTGTCACATAACAGGTTACTGTCCACTTGTGTCCCTAGGTCCCTGATTACTCCTTCCATACATAATGGTTTACTACCTATGTGGTAATTTGTTGTACCTCGTTTGGTATTTGGTGGGACATTCATACTGTCCAGTGTCTTCAGGATGGCTGGGTGGGGTTCCTGTGTGTGAGAGTGTGGTCTGTAGCATGCTACAGACTGTACAGCAGTCTTGCCTACAGTTAGTTGCACATGGGTGGACTCCAATGCCTTGTGCATTGTCAGTTACCTGGACATATGGGTGTCTGTGCTGAATATGGGTACTCACCCTCCTTTTATGTTTTGTTCCAGGTTTTGGGGCCATGACACATGATATGTGGTATAACCTGGTAGTGCTGGTGTGCTGTCAGGAGGCTTGCAGCAGGTTTCTGTCACTGCACAGACATCGATGTTCTCCATACTGGGGATGGCCTTTACACATCTGGCATTGGTCAGCATTACCCTTATGTTTCTTTCCACTTATGTTTTCTAGGGTGGTGGGTTAGTCTTTTCAGCCTTGCCTACAAAAGGCTCTATGGAGGTGGCAAATGCCTTATCCAATATCCAGACGCCCAGGGGTAACAGGTGCAAGCCATCCCAAGAACAGCTGCATGGCTTGTCAAGCATGACATCCCAAGCAGACAGACATTGGATCCCCTTGGAATGACACCAGTAAGTGTGCCACTTGCTATGACTGATCATTCCGTGTTTGTACTGTGGCATTATTCTTGGTAAGGGTAGGATGCTGCAAATAGTGAGTGTCATACCGGCCTGGACTACATAATCAGAGAGCTCATCTATGTCTCTTTTCATGTAGTCTAGGGAGGTACATCTCAGGTCATTCACACCAGCATGGACTATGACTGCATCATATTTCTACTTGCTTTGGAGTGACCTGCATACTTCTGTTATGTGGCATATTGTGGCAGCCTACAGGCAGCTTACTGTACCCTTTCCCTTGTTCAGTCTGGTGTGCTGGACAGCAGTGTGTCTGACTATGGAGTCACCTATTACAACTGTATCAGGCATGTTGTTTCTCCTTCTGGCCTGTGACTGTTTGGCACACCAGCTTTGTGTACTATGTGTTGCATGTGCTATGTTTGGAGGTTGTTTGATTGGGTGTCTGCTTTAGAGGCCTCTGTTGGTGTGCTGGGTTTGTAATTTGTGCCTCCGGGAATGTTTTTCTGTGTTTATGTGTTTGGTTTGCAGTTGTGATAGGTCTATGTGGGACTGTGTTTGTGGTGTGTGTGGTTACCTTCTCCTCCTGACTAGTTTTGGGAGTACTGAGTTGAGGGAGCTCAGCCTCCAGTTTGGATAGATGGTTGCATCTCTCACATATATTTGTATTTCTTGGGTGGAGTTGGGTGTTGTCTGTGTACTTGGGGCAGGTGTAACATTGCCTCAGGATTCACAGATTCAACTTGTTGTGGCTGGCCTTAGTGGATTGTATGTGTGGACATATTTTGTTGCCATACTACTGATCAGTGATTACTTCATTGTTTATGTTTGCTCTATCATGCAGTAGCTTCCTCATTCTCTTGCATGGTTTGGTTATGGCTGGTGTCCACCATGCCAGATGCCTGCATGTATGGCATTGTGTCTTGTTTTAATTTAGGATTGCATAATCCAAGCATTCCTGGCAGTGTTCATGGAATGGCTGTATTACAGGTTCTGAGGTGTGGCCCATATTTTGCACCTGCACAGGACCTTTAATGGATTCCACATCAGTTTGGAGGAGTGCAAATATTGCTTTACACATGTTTTCCACTGTGGTTTTCTGGCCAGGGACTGTGGTCAGGATTTGTATATCCAGTGTGATTACTCTATGGTCTGGTTTTACCAGTGAGCAATACATTTCTCGTCTTGCCATCCAGTACCCATGTTGCTGATTATCACATCCAGTATGCTTACCCCTCTTGTGGGAGTGGTACATTGTTCCTGGGCCTTTTGGTTTATGGATTCTATGAACTTTTGCCCTACACTGTTGGAGCTAGTATAATGCTCCCAGTCTATGTCTGGGTATTTTCAGTCACCCAATATAATGTGGTTTGGAGGACTTGATATATTCATGTATTCCAGCATAGGCCAGGTGCAGTTCCTGGTGTTGGGACAGTAGTCTGTAGCAGGCTATAAACTGGGGGCAGTTTTAGCCACTGTTACTTGACCATGGCTAGTCCATGCTGCTTCTTGTTGTGGTACCAACATGGGGTGTGGTTATCCTTGACAATTCTTGCTAGTCACCCTCCTTTTGTAGCTTGTTCCATGTTTTGAGGCTGTACAGCACAGTATGAGGTGTAACCTGGTAGTGTTAGGGTGCTGTTGTGAGCCTTGACTCAGTTTTCTGTTACAGCACAGATATCAACATTGTCCATACTGGGTGAGTTTAGACTGCATGCATCTTGCTGTTTCGACTTATCCCTTATCTTATTCTTATCCCTTCTGATACCTATGGAGATAGGTTTGTGTTTTGAGCCTTACCTATTCAGGGCACACTGTGGGTAACAACAGCCTTTGCCAGTATCCATATACGGCCTGCACTGATAGGTGCATGCCAGTCCTAGCAGGTGGAGCATCATGTCATGCTCAGCATGTCATCCCAGACTGGCACACATTGGATCCCCTTTGACTAACTGCGATACTTCAGTCAATTATTGCACTTGATCATCTCATTGTCATATTGTGGCATGATGCTTGGTGAGGGTAGGATGTTAGTCAGGGTCCTCAGGTGTGCATATAGTACATGGTGTTACATTACTTAACACATGGCATTCATGCCTCAGGTGGTGCTGCAGGGCTGCCTCTGTCGGATGTGCATATTACACTTCCCTGTACATGTTTGTGAGCAGGTCATGTCATTGTAGGCATCCATGTTATTATTTGAGTGAGTCAGAGGGGGTATCATTCCATGGTTCCTACTGAGTCAGTGTATGTGCTATGCATTGCCTCTTTGCCAAGGCCAGGGCATACTGGGCATGCCTCCTTCTGCCTACTGGGGCAGGCTCATTTGTTTCTCCTCCGAGTCATGCTCTGCCTGTGATGGCTTTGGCAATGGTGGGTGGCTGTTTGGCCCGGCCCTATGCTGGTCCTGCTGCAGCTGTTTTCGCAAGATCATATTATGTAGCATAGCACATACCATGACAATTTGGGTACATGTAGTTGGTGTGTACTGCAAGGCTCCACCAGATGTGTCCAGACACCAGAACCGTGACTTGAGCAGCCCAAACACATGCTCTATTACATTACGTGTTTGTGCGTGTGCCTCATTATGGCGTTCCTGTTCAGGTGTGTGTGCATTTCTGATGGGTGTCATCAGCCACAGCTCCAGTGCATAACCTGCATCCCCCACTAGGTGTCCATGCGGGATGTCCCCATTGGCAAATGTCTGGTACAGCTGCGTCAAATGCCAGATGTGGGAATCATGGTAGCTCCCAGGACAGCCAGCACACACATTCATTATTATGCCCTGGGCATCACATACGACCTGGCAGTTGATGGAGGGGAAGCCCTTGCAGTTGATGTATGCCCTACCCCGCTCACCGGCTGGTGCTTTGATGCATATGTGCATGCAGTCTATTGCATCCACTACCTCAGGGTATTCCGCTATTTGCTGGAAGAGACGCATATTGCTGGCCAATACCTCACGGGCATTGGAGAAATATACATGATCACCGACATGTGCTGACATGGCATCCAGGAACTGGTGCAGTACCCTGGAGGCTGATGCCTGTGATATCCCCATCATATCACCAGTTGGTCTCTGGAAGGTACCTGTTGCTAGTATTCTTAGGCCAACACATACCTTGGTTTCCACTGGGATGGGTTCCCCTCTGTTGGTTCTGTGTGTGAGGCATGGCCTGCACAGCTCCACTATTTGCTGCAGGAGGTCTCTGTCCACTCTATAGCGCTCTACTATCTCCAGCTCATGTAACCCATGGTAGGTGACCCTGGGCCTGTACACTCTTCTCCGTCTCCTCACTGTGGGTTGTCTGGCACCATCTGCATTGTCACCACCCTCAGCAAGTCACCTATGTCTCATTATGACAGCAATGGCAGCCCCTAACATTTCTGCTCTGAGTTCAGCTTTTTCAGTTTTCACTTCTAATAACTTACTCCTGTCTTGCAGTGTCTCTTGAGAGAAACATCCTGCACTGCTGTTTGCAGAGTTTTAAGTGCTGGGCTGGGCTACTATTCTGCCTGTGTAATTGCCTGCTTCTAATTGTTTTCACCTGCTAGCTCCAGCAGTATTCCCTGCTAGCTTCCTACTAAATCTGTTGCTTCCTTTTTCCTCTCTGTTTCCTCAGGGAGGAGCCGTGTGCAAACCAGCAGAAACACGCTCACAGTGGCTTACACATGCTCACACATGCTTACACGGTTCAGAATCTGCTTATTCGGATTAAAACGCGTGCACACCCATGCAAACAGTGTTAAACATCTCCCAACACGCTCCCACATGCTCAGTCTGCCTTACACGCGCACACTGCCTTACTCGCGCTTCATGGCGCGCACACGTGCGCATGCATGCCCAGCAAGAAACTTTGGTGTAGGCAACAGTGTAAACCTTCCATTTCTTGGCTTTCTCATGCTTATCTAGTGGCACACCTCTTTCCATGATATCTGTCTGACATCTGTCATGTAACTCTGACCTCCAATGAACTGCATTTCTTTCTACCATTCCCCCCTGTGATGTCACCTATCTCCTACTCTGTTCCTCCCCCTTCTGTAACTCTTACACTACTCAGACTGTGCTCATTTGCTATGTGACAGTGGAATTCAGTATCCTAACACTCATTTGCATCAGATTGCCTACTAATGCTTAGTTACATCTCTTAGACTCAGCTTCCCGCCTTAGCAACCACTACACGGTGGCCATGTTGGTTTTGGTCTGCTGGTCCCTGCATTGACATTCCATGTATTGCATAAAACCCACATTTGTGGGTTTATAACCTTGTTTTATGTTTTATACAGCGCAGCCAATGGCCACATATTTGGCCATTGGCATGCTGCCTGACACATATGCACCCTTTATTTGGAGCTGACATGGCTCCATTACGTTTTTTGCAGAAACGTACTCAGTTGTCAACTGAGTACATTTCTGCAGCTAAAACGGCTCTTACACGGGCTGCTCTGGGCTTCCAGGATCGCTAATCATCCTCATTTGCATGCTATTCGGCTGCAAGTGAGGTGTTATCCACGCCCACTCCGTGTAAGAGATGTTTTAGCTTGTCTCTTACAGGACTTTGGGCTGTTCCTGGATCGCGAAGGCTGCATGGAGTCTTACACTACTCTTAGACTCCGTGCAAGCCTTCGTGAATCCTGCCCACAGTAATAAAACACTACTTAGCAATGAAAATACAGTTAAAACAGTGTAAACCAGTACAGGTATCCAGTGAAATGCAATAAATAAATAAAGAAGAACACATGTCTCACACACAATAAATAGATAAAATATGATAAATCTGTTCTCAGTGCACCGGGTACAGGGTTATCATCCCTAAGGGAGGGATTTTGCTTCTCAACATTTTGTTTTCATCACTCAACTTTATGTCATTCCCCTGTAATGTTTTCTTGTATTTTTGGCACCTTCTTCTGGGTGCTTCAGTGGCATAACTGGCTACTGCTCTGGTTCATTGAATATAGTTAACATAGTCATGGGTTCATGGGTTCACAACTACATAGGATCACATAATCCTAGGAAGTTGCTAGGCTAATGGCCTGAGGGCCCTTACAAGCCTAGTCAAATTTTACCCTTGTCACCATGATCAGCACCTATTGCCCCTGTCCAAGAGGGACATAGGTGGAACCCCCAGGGTGAATTTATGGTTACCCATCCAATCGTACAGATTGTATTTGAAGAGGGCTGATGAGGTTCTCTGTTTGATGTGAAGTGGGAGTCTATTCCAAAAGTGTGGTAACCTCTGGGAGAAAAATCTGTCCCTCCAGCAGATTCTATTGATGTCACATACCAGGTTTAGGTCTTTACATAATAGGTAATCAGACTGTAGCTGATTTCAAGCCTAGCCAAAAACAAAAAAAATATTCAAAATTTCCCTCTAGCCTCAAGGAGGGCATGACAAGACAAACTAGGAGAGAATCTGAGGCTGCCCACCCAATTATCTAGGTTTAACTTGAAGGTGGCAAGGGTGATACTCTGCTTGATATGCACTGGAAGTTTGTTCCAAAGGTAAAGGGGGGATACATTGGGATATGAATCTATCATGCCAACATGTTTTATTTATTTGCAAATGAAGGTTTAGTTATTTTAACCATGTATTTGATGTACCATTAGCTCTGCAAAAGGATTGGACATCAAATAGGACTCAATCTTTCATGGCATGAATGGCTAGACATAGATCTCCATGTAGGAGTCTATAAGAGACTGAGTATAGTGAAGGGGCTCCCAGTCTTTTCTGACAACTTAAATTTTGAGGGCACTGATATTTTTGGTTATGAATTTCTAAGGTCTTTCAAATTGTATGACATGTTTAGATAAGTAGATGCCAAAAGATGCATTATTTTCAGTGATACTTTTGATAACATGTAAATAAACAGAATTAAGGTTTCTTTAGATCTAGTGGATATGCCTTTGGAAATTAGAATGGCCAGATAAAAGGGTTTCTGAACTACTGAAAACACATGACATACAAGTGCTAAGGAATTATCAACAAGAGTAGGCAGATCCCATGCAGGAGTGTCTGATTGGAGGACTCACATCCTATATGGTAAGTGAAACAATTTTATTTACCAAAATGCACTGTGTTGTATTTTTTGCATTTAATTTCAGACCATTGTCCTTACACCAGTAGTTAACATGGTCTAAGCCTTGTTGGAGCAAGTATAAGTCAGTTAGAGATAAAATAACAATATCAAATTTACAGTCTTCTGCAAACTTAGTAGACCATAGGCCACAGGTGCTGGCCTGAAGGTCTGAGAAATATATGCCAGATACCAGAGTGGCGAAAACTGAGTCCTGTGGTACACACTAGTAACTCCAACCAGATGGATTTTCTGAGAAAGCCAGTTAGCTAGTCATCACACTATATAAAGATTTATATTCAATTGTATGTCTTTCATTAATGCCTGCTTGGGAAATAGTGCCAAAGGCCTTGGCCATATATAGATATGCTGTATGCACTGCATAACCACTATCTACTGCTTCAGTTAATTTTTTAAAGAAATTAATGAGGTTAAAAAAGCAGGATCTTCTTTTGATACAGGCAAATTGATGAGGATTCGGGGTTACAAATTTTCAGTGTTAATAAAGTCTGAGATAATACACTCCACAGATTAACATATGAGGCAAGTGAGATTAATAGGCATATAGTTATCAGAGTCCATAGCTGGACCACCCTTGTGTAATGTCATGCAATGGCAGCTTTCAAGCTTCAGGAATGTAACCTGTGGAGAGGCTTTGACACTGACAATAAGGCAACCTGGTATGTTGTCACAGTCCATGGATGAATTATTCTTAGTTTTCGAAAGGGATGAGATGACGTATTCCATAGTAATTAAAGGGAGTATATAGAACTGAGCAATCTGTGGGATAGCTATAACTATAGGTGGAGTAAATTTTGCACTAAAGCTGTTAGCTAGGATATTAGCTGTTTCCTTTGGGTCAGGTAGTGTAGTATTATTGTGGACTAGCTCTGCACACTGTTGGGTGTTAGTTCTTAACTTCCTGACATAGATAAAGAACGATTTGTAGTTATTTTTGGTTTGAGTGCCTATTTTAAGTTCTTACACAGTTTGAGCTTCAAAATGATTCCCTTAAGCTCTTTGTGGGTTTGCATAAGTGTGCTCTTAAGGTAGTTAGAATGAGACCACTTATAAGCATTATGCAGTTTCCTTCTCTTTTTATATCATTTATTTATATGAGTATTTCACCACAGGGGATTATTTTTAGACTTTTCATTATATTTGTTGTTTATGGGGACTGCCTTAACAATACAACTATTTAAGTGGGAATAGTAGTCAGAGGCATAGGTAGCTCCTGGGATTCAGGTTACTGGCTAAGACTCTTGCCACCCCTATAGTGCCTTTTTTAGGCAAAGGTCAACAGACAAATCCACCACAGTAAAAGGTACAAGCATGCAAAATCTGAAGGCAATGCTACTCAATGCTAGAAGTCTAAACCTCAAAATGCACTTTCTTGAGGCACTCCTCAAAATGGAGAACAACAATATCTGTGCAGTAACTGAGACCTGGTTCAAGGCTCCAGAGAGCACCCCTGCAATACCAGGCTACAACTCTTACCACACTTTTCGGCCACCAAACCAGGAACTAAACACTAAAGGTGGGGGAGTGTCCATTTTCACCAAGGATATTCACAACACCAGGCTAGCTGCTCAACACAATGCATTTGAAATTCTCCAGGTGCAAATAACACCAGGTAAGACTCCAATTCAAATTGTAGCTTGCTACAGATCCCCCACCATGCCCCAAGATTCTCACTACACCTTCTAAACATACTGGAAAATATTAAGATACAACCAAACACCCTAATACTTGGTGATTTCAACTACCCTGCCATTAACTGGGAAAACTACTCATGTACCAACATCTTTGCCCAACGGTTCTTGGAATTCATAAATTCCAACCCCCTGGATCAACTAATCCTTAGTCCCACCAGGGGGTCCAATATACTAAAACTGGTCATTACCAACATGGCAAATCGATGCTCCACACCTGTGGTCACCCCCTCGTTGGTCAGGTCTGACCATAAGCTAATCACCCTTGACATCCACATCCCAGCCCCCCCCCCCCCCAATAAGGAAACCTCCATAAAAACCTTCTCCAAAACCAACTTCATGCTACTCAAGTCAGAAGTGACAAACTTCATGACATCCATGCAGACGGGAACTGAAAGTTTGACTGCTGAATCCTACACTAAAGCACCGTACGAGCACATCCACTCATGCAGGAATCATGCCATCCCCAATAGAACCAAGATGCTCTCCTCCAAAAAAAGGAAGCCAATCTGGTGGTCCCTTACCATAAACAAACTTTACCACAAAAGGAAGAAACAGTTGCAGAAAAAAGGAAAATCCCAGGATGCAAAAAACTCCCTTACCAGCCTCAGTAAGAAGCTGAGATCCCTCATAAAATCCTCCAAAGCTAGTTACGAAAATAAAATTGCCAAAGATTCCAAAGACAACCACAAGGTATTCTATAGCTATGTCAAGAAGCTAAATGGCAATGCTCAGATCTAATCTGAGCTACAACAGAATGGCATTAAATATACTGATCCCAAGGAAATTGCCAATATCCTGGCAGATTGATTCACTGCAAACTTCACCCCCCCCTCTTACCCCCTAAAGGGCCTACCTCAATATCGAAGGATTGCCAAATTCCGGTAATAACGGCCACACAGGTAAAAAATGCACTCTCCAAAACTAAGAATACAGCATCCATGGGACCAGACAACATCCCAGGCTGTGTACTACATGAACTACAAAATGAACTGGCACCTCACCTAAGTGTCATGTTTAATCATAGCCTCACCTCAGGCTTCGTGCCCACTGAGTGGCGCACAGCTACAGTTATCTCACTCCACAAGGGGTGATCCACCTTGGATCCCAGGAACTACTGCCCCATCGGTCTGACGAGCCTGATCTGCAAGTCTATGGAATGTTTTGTCACGGAACTTATAAACAAAGACATTGGCAACCTTCAAACACTGGGCCCCACACAGTTTGGGTTTGTGAAGGGCCGATCTTGTCTCCTGAACCTGATTGACTTCTTCGAATCAGTCTCCAGAGCCATGAACAAGGATAAGGTGGTCCATACAGCCTATCTGGACCTCACCAAGGCCTTCAACACCATCCCCCACTTTGGAATCATAGATAAACTTACTAAGCTGGGCATTACTCCCTATGTCACTCAATGGGTTGCCAACTGGCTTACTGACAGAACCCACACTGGAAAAGTAGCAGACTCCAAATCCAGCCCCAGACAAGTGACAAGTGGAGTACCTCAGGGTTCAGCCCTGGGACTGCTCTTGTTTGGCATCTACTTCTTTGAAGTACAGGCCAACACTAAGGGACTCTGGCTAACAAAGTTTGCAGATGACTGCAAACTGGGAGCCATTATTGAATCTTCAAATGGTGTGGATATTCTACAAAAGGGCCTTACAGAAAAAAATGCTTGGTGCCAGAGCCATGGGCTCAAGCTCAGTGCCAAGAAATGTATAGTTATCCCCTTTGGGAAAAAACATGTACCCATGAATTACCACATAGGTGGGAGTACACTAAACACTGAAAGTGTGATAAGAGACTTAGGGACACAGGTGGACAGCATTCTCACCTTCGATAACCACATCACCACAACAGTCAGGAAATCCTTCTATATGGCACACCTCATCACTAAGGGTTTTCCTTCCAGAAAAAAGGAGGTCATTGTTCCACTGTACTCATCCCTCCTTAAACCCATTATAGATTACAATGCCCCTTTTGGTATGTACCTCTCAAGACATCTGCAAAAACTGGAAAGACTGCAGTAATACCTCACTAAAAGAATCACAGGCCTAAAGCAGATGCCCTATGCTGACCATCTAAAAAAACTCCACCTGTACTCTGTCGCATATTGTCTACTCAGAGGCAATCTCTGCTTAACATACAAGGCCGTGTCAAACCCAGAGCTGTTAGACATGCTACACATAAAGAAATCCCAATCCCTCAGAGACATGTGCCAGAAATCTAAACCTTGTCATCACAATGAACACAACATGCTGGAGGGAAAGGTTCCTGACCCAGAGACTCGCCAGACTCTAAAACAGACTGCATATACATGTCAAGCAGAGTGCCTCTTTGGCCCTCTTCAAAAGGAACCTTGATGATTGGATGGGAGATAGGAAATTCACGCCGGGGATCAGGGAAGTCAATACTGTGGGAAGAAATAGCCAGGGAACTGTTGTGGCTAGTCTTGTATAAGCGCTCATGCCTGATAGCCTAGTACCAACCAATGAACCTATAAGCAACTTTAGCAATAGGATCCATCAGAGAAGAATTACAGCAGAATGTATTTGTCATCAAGTGAGAAGAAGGTTTGCTTTTGAGAATTCCCTAAGCAAAGAGCTGCTTCCAGGGGATGTACCACCAGTTTTAAAGGAAAAAATTACTAATTTATGGTCTGATTTAATAAGACATAATGATACATATGGAGTTGTGCAAGAAGTGGCCATATCTGTAAGGACTAGATCCAGGATATTGGGATGGATGACTAATTATTTGTGAAAGAGAGTTAGCATTTGTAATATCAGGGAAGTGCTGGGCATGCCAGTCATAGACAATGAAGGTCATCCAATTTATTGATGGATAGTTGAAGTCCCCCAGTTGAAAGATCTTGGGTTTAATGGGAATCTCAGCTAATGCATTAAGATAACAATCATGCTCAGAAGTGGACATAGACAGTGTTTTGTATCTAGCTATGAAGAAGTAAGTAGCCTTGTTCAGGGTGATTTGGAATTCTAGGAGTTCACATGTGGTATCCCAAGGAAACTGTTGAGTGGTGATGATATCCTTGACAAAGACTGACAGTTCCCCAGAATTGCTGGTGGGTCTGAAGATGTGATAGGCATTACACCCAGGAATAGAAGGAGTGTTTTCATTGTTCTGAAACCATATTTCTGTAACTACACAGACATGAATGTGTTCAAATTACAGAAGACCCTCAAGTTCAGGCACAGTCAGGTGTGACTCGCTTTTATTGCCATTCTGTATGCAGGTGGAATCATCTTGCTAATCATGTGTTCCTTTCCCTTGAAATGAAACATTCCTATAATCAATGTGTATATTCTGTCATGGAGTTTACCATTGACTAACAAAATGTAAGTATGGATACTTCTAGCATTACTCATTTAACACATTGTGAAATATGGTCTTAGCCTACCTCCTTCTAGCTAATTCCTTTTTAACTCACCTTGTGTATTACCTCTGTGCTTTCCCCTGTCAATATTGTTTCTATATTCCCATTCCAAACTTCCTAAATAAACATAGCACAAAACAAACACATAACCACAATGTAGTTAAGTGAATGGCTGGTTGACAAATGTTTGGCATCCACTCTGCAAATTTGCTACATGTGTCAGATATGTGACTTCTTACTGACCCCTTGCAAGCTTCTGTAGATGCCCTTAGTAATGTAATGTTATGTAGCATATCAATGTAATAGTCATGAGTTCATAGCCATTGATGTCTGTCTATTTTCACCACCCACCTCTATCCTGTTCAGTCTCTTCATTTTGTGTTGGCCGTTTAGCTTGGTGTCTTTTTTCATCTCTGTCTTATACCCTTTATGACTTTAATAATATTAAAAACACATTATCATACCATGTTCATGTCCAAAAAAGTCTTATAAAACAACAATAGTCATTTATCTGGGTATATAGTGCACAAAGGATGGCAGAGAGCAACTTCACTGTTCATATGTATGCAAAGGTAAATGACACTTGTCATCCTATAGCAAAAGCTGAGGAAACTCCTAGGAACACACTAAGATGTTAGCATCTGTCATGTATCTGAGCAGATAAGTGTTGCACAATGCCAAGTAATACTGATACAAAAGCGAAATTAATGCCTTCATTGCAACACTATCCATGTCTCATTGAAGACATAAAGTAATGTCTACATTGTCAGTATAGTAGGGAAGAGTTCTGATCCCCTGATTGCTGTTTACAAAGGTTGTTCAGTTTTCTGTCTTCCACAGTGTTGTAACTTTCCCATGAAATGTACATTTTCTGACCATCTTCACTATAAGTTCTTTTGTGGTTTCATTTGATAATGCGCTGTTCTCAAAAGAATCAATTAGGAAGGCAGAGGTTCAAATCCATGTAGTCTTCCTTGTATTAGTCTGACAAATAATGACTAGCATGTGAGAATAATGTATCATGCAAATATGAAATAAGCTAAACATACCCTTCCATGATAGCTTTCATGGCTCAGTCTCCTCACATAGTGATATGCATATTGTCAATACAGTGATTGGTGTGTTGTTTCTCAGTGTTCAGTCTTTAATCTTCAGCACTGTACTAACATTTCCTGAAATGTGAGTTTTCAGACTCCTTTAGTAAAGATCCTTCTGTGGCTTCACTTCCTGATGCTCTGGACTATTGCCAAAAGCAAGGGTTTATACCACTGTAGACATGCTTTTGTTCTTTTCTGTCATGTGTTCCATTTTCCTGAAATGTGTCTTACAGTCACATTTTTTTATGAATGCGTTAATCCAACATGCACCCTAGCTAATACCCTGGTCTGCAGAATATTAGTGACATGGGTAGAGCTTCAGTTCCATTTGTGGGTATTTCTCTTTTCTTGCTATCATGTGGTCATTTCTTCAAAAGAAAACATTCCTTTCATGTATGTGTAAATTATGAGGGGGCTGAAGCTTTATAACTCAATATTTTTCTATATTCTTTGGTCATTATTGAGCTAAGGACTTAGGAGATATGGGCCTCAACCTGCTTATTCTGTATTTGCTTAACTCCCTGCTTCTTTCATCTTTTCATTTCTGTCTGCACTATACTCTCATTTCCAAACTATGCTATGGTCAAAACATTGTTTTAATACCCCATTTTACTCTGAAGGTCGCAGTGGCTTCCCTTGAGATTAAAGTATTCAATAGTAAAGTTACAGCTTGATTCAATTTTTGGCCTGTCTTTTTGCCATATATCTACATTTCCATATATGTGTGCTTGCTGACCCACTTTTACTTTTCCTGCAGCAGTAGTTCACCTTAACATTGTCTAAGAGCCATATACTAAGTTCCTCATTAAGGCCACTTGGGTGATATTAAATGAAGGGAATCTTAGTTTCTGTGTTACTGCCTAATAAAACTGCATTAAATGCTGGCAGAAAAAGAGATAGGGAATTGTTGAGACTGGCAAATAGACTGGCAGAAACCTGTAAGTATGCATACAATCCTTCATCCATGGACAGATAAGTATATATTCATGTTACCAACCATAAGAAAATAAAAAAAGAAATATCATATTTATCTGCATGGAAGACAAAACTGAATGGTCAAGGTGATATATCAGGAGGTACTTATTTAACTGTGGTTCCAAAATCATAGACACATAAGGTGGCCCATGTTAATTCTGAAGTGTCTGAAAAGGTTCCAGTAGATGTGATTATGAGCATACCTTTCACTACTAATCTTTGTCTTAGCCATTGGAAAGCAAGTGTTAATTTGCAATTGTTTAGTATGGTTCTGCTAACATGAATGAAACCAAGTCCATAAATAAACACAGCTAAAACTGCATGTTGCATTTTTCCATAGTTACTTGCTGCTGTCACTGTAAGGGTGGCTACCACTTGCCTTAACTGCCTCAGTTCTGCCTTCATACGATAAAGCTGGAAGAGAGATTAAGTGGAGCAGTACTCCCCCTCCATAGATATAGACATGTTACAAACGTAAAGAAATTAGTTCTTGTTATAATGCAAACACCTGATGCTGCATTTTCGAGTGTATATTTATACTTTCATAACTAATGCAGCAGTCTACATGCATGGGGAAAGGTTGGTGAAGGTCGGTGCTAGCTACGCATGCAGAAATACAAGCTAATAATAAGAACATTGCCATATTAACCTGTTGAAGACTGTTGAGATATTTACTAGGCATATGGATTATCATTGTTTATATATTTTTTACCAGTATGCATTACATGTTGAAATAATTATGCATTTTTGAGCAGTTATTATAGCCGTTATATAATTTTTGAAATTTACCTTTGAAGACAAGCATTTTTGGTGTGATATTTGTGCTATTTTTGTTATTTTTGATAGGGAATGCTTATCTATTGTGCACCTCCAGGTACAATTAAATACGAAATCATTGATAGTCATAGGAATCATTATCCTTTGACTTTATCAATCCAAATTTCCTTAATAAACAGTACCCACTTCTATCAGATGCACCAAAATACTCAGTCTCATGTTTGCTAACACAGCCCATGCATACTCCTATCCATTTTCATACCATCACTAGTCAACTTAGATCATTTTACTGTTTTATTAAAAATAAAGTTTCAGAACGGATAAACAACCAACCTATCTTTAGAAACTTCTATAAAGCTAGTTTGTTTGTTCTCATTAATGGCATAAGATGGTTCAATAGTTTTCTTAGCTCTTGGTAGTCCCAAAGAAAGTACCATTAAATATATCCAATGCTTGTACTGCTATCTCATTTCTGGCATTGAGTCCAACTTCAAGTGCAAAAAACAAGCTTCTCTTGTAGAATTCAGCTATAAACTTCAAAATAAAAGTAAAAAGCTCCTATTTCTAGAGAATAAAACAGAAACTCACTGTGATAACTCAAAAGGATTAACAAAAAAACTGAAAAGAAAAATCAAATCCTACAGAGTTGATCATGCTATGTAAGCAAAGGATAAATAAAAAAACATTCTTGAATTATGTAAAAAACACACAAACTTAGAAATAATAATACATAGCACTGTACTCAACTTATCTGTAATTACAATACCCACTAAAACCCTGAGCACATAGCTAACATACTTTTAAATAAATTCAGTTCCACCTCATCTCCTCTGTCATTTCTACACTTCACAAGAAAAAGTATTCTGTCCATAATCCCTGCCAACATAATTCCACAAAAGCCAGGAAGGAAACAGTCCTCAACACAGGTTTTTACTGACTGAATGCTTTTCATCTTTTATTTAACTTAGAACATCATCAGAGTTGAAAACCATGTAAAAACTGGAGTTTAAAAACAGTGTCATGTAATCACATGATTCAATCCAACCAACAATACTCACTCAGGCTCTTGCGAATTTTCTTAGAGACAGTGTACCTACCAATCATTAAAAAGACACAATATGTATTAAAAATACAAAATGTGATCTGATTGTTTAATTTATGTTATCATCCGCCTCCGATAGACTTGAAAATCTTCAAATATGAAATATTACTACTTCTTTAATAGAGTTAATGTCACCTCACAGCCTTTGTTCCAAAAGAAAACATTTAATGTTTATGTATTCATTGAGACCAGCTGGTTGTCAGCATGAAACCTTATTTGTCAACTGGAGTCATGGGATTCCAGTTGGACATTGTAGTTGTCAACAAGTCATTCATGCTTACTGAGTCAAGCAAAAAGACTGGAAGTTTCTGAAATTTGCACATGTAAGTGAATGTTTGGTTAGGGCATTAACAGTATCTTTCTTCTTAATAGCTAAACAATGTTCATTCTTCTGGACAGCTATCTTACAGTTTTCCCTACATAAAAACCTGTGCATAAATCACACACTGTCAGGTAAGCCACCCTTTGTAAATTACAATTGTACCTGACTCCATCCCAAGGGTGAAAATTCAGTGCCCTCATGTTGTACATTTGAAGTACTTGATATAAATCAGCCTTGGTTACACTTCCCACACATGTATATGCCAAAGGAATTCCATATGTCAGTTGATCCTTTACACTCAATTTACAGTAAGGATTTCAAATTTCGACTTCTTTCATAAGTGAATAGAGGGCTTCCACCTAAGATCTTGCATAATTCCATATTTCCCAAGATGACTTTCCAATTCACCTTGAATATGTCACTGATCACAAACATATCAATATAAATTGGAAGTGGGAAAGATCTGCTGTACTTCTCTATCGAATTAAGGGTGGTAACTGGCTCTCCTCTATCCAAGTCTGCTGTAGACTGATGTTTCCTCAGAACAGGTCTCACTTTTTTTTATTTTAGTGAACGTATCTCCATGAACATGTTCATTAACCAATTTATGTCATAGCCTTTCTGCAGGAAAAGTGCTTTTAAAAATTTGACTTCCTCATCTTCCACAGTTTCCTTACTGGTAAGTCTACTGAGATGGACAAACTGTCCCTTGACTACCCCTTTCTTCATATGGTAGGGATGTCGCTTTTTTTGCTTATGCAAATATTGATTCATGATGGTTTCTTTTCTGAAACCTTTACTTGCAAACTCAGTGGCATCTTCTTCTAAGGAAATACTGATGTCCAAATAGTTTATTGTTTTTCCATAGCCACCTGACCATGATCCCTCTAATCATCTCTGAGCAGATGTAAAGAACCCTCTGGAGGACTAAATGTATCAACTCTATGGCACCAGATAACATAAAAGCTTGTCTGCTGCACAGATTGATAACACTTCCTATCAGACATCCTCCTGAAGCTATTCAATTGCAGCCTCTTCATTAAATGTATATTAGAAGCATTGAGAACACCTGTAGTAGTTCCACTCTGTAATAGATGGCCTGTCACAGGTCCTGAAAGTATAGATCTAGTAACCTAAACAACAGCATTTCCGAGGTAATGGAGTATATCATCAACATGGACCTCACAAACAGTGACATAGGTAACTATAATCCCTAGACCCTAGCCAATGTGACTTTGTAAAAGGTAGATCATGTCCTTTAAACCTAGTTAGTTTCTGCTGTGTTCACAGCATATCTCAATTTAGCAAAGGTGCTTGACACTATTCCCCACCTGACATCCTCAACAAACTGATTAGTCTCAATATAAATGGGTCTGTATTTTTATGTGGTTCACTGATGGACATCCCTCTATTAGGCTTGATTGTACACTATCCCAACAGCCTTGTCACCAGTGCTGCACTGGTTTAGAACCACATCCATTTATCATCTACTTTTGTATCATAAAATCTGGCATTAAAGGCCTATGGCTGACTACATTCCTGAATCTTGGTAAGCTTGAAACCATCATTATCTCACTAAATATGCATGTATCCTCCAAGAGGACTTAATGTAGACAGGATTATGGTGTCAGAATTATGGTCTAAAGTTGCAAGCCAAATAATGTTGCATTGTACAACTGGAACTTTTGCACACCTACCATACAAAATGAGACCTTTCTTCGACAGACACTATCAATAGCATCTAACCACTTTTGTGAAAACAAAACTCTATTTTCATCACCATGTCACCACTTTCATTAGGAAAGCCTTCCACCTTGCCCAACTGATTACAAGGGACATCTCCTCTTGGACAATAGAGATTATCACTCCTCTTTACTCATACCTTATCAGGATGATATTAAAATATAATGCAATTTTTAGTATGCACTTGTCTAGGCATTGAATGCAACTAGAAAATCCCTATCAGTTCCTCACAAAAGAATGTGTATTTGAGCTTCATATATTTGTCAGAGAATATAAAGGCCCTTCTCTCTTTTCTTTGTCACATACAGACTTCCACTTTGTGATGTATGCTTGATCTGCAAAGCTATAAACGACACAGTCCTGCTTGGTCTTTTGAATATTTTCAGGACTAATGGCTAATATAAATAGAAGATCAAGAAACCCAGCTCTGTATTGCAACATGACTTTCTGGTATGAAAAGTACCTCTCCCAAAAAATCTGAGCATGTGTAAAACACTCCTGCTTTCTTTAAAGCAAAACATGTCTCTGATTATTTTAAAAATCTATCTTACATGAATAAATAAGAAACCACAAATTTACAAAAAGCCTAGTCCCCTATCCCTTATGCACAAAGGGAAAAACTGGTTGGGTAAACCAGAGGAAATGCAATAGATAGATTTCAAAAGGCTTAACTCGCTATTGCCTAGTAGCAACCTTGAACCTATGAACCTATGAATGATCATGATATAAGGAGTGTCTAACTATTATTTAAGGCATAAACTTAGCATCATATGATTGATGATTATATACATTTGAGATATGACATATATTCTATTTATTTACTTTTACTTTTATTAACAATTTAAGCAAACTGAGTAACGAATAGAAAAGTGTACTGGTTCATTGTCTAAGTAGGACTACATTATCCATTAAGTTAAAGTGAACTGCAATGGTTTTATTTTATTTATTTATGCATTTTTGTTAATTTGGTAAATGAACTAACTCAGTGAAATGTTTTATCCACAACCTGAGCCAAAGACGGTTTAATGATATCAAGATATATACAGCCTAATTAATAAGACAGTAGCATACAAATTAAGATAAAATATTAACAATGTTGTCATACTGAAAAATATTGGAAAATTATTAAAGGAATTTCTAAGTTTAGAAAATATATGGATGCAAGGGAAATAATATGTAAGATAAATATTTAGATACCATTCAATGAATATCAAGTTGTTTAATAGAGCCTATATTAGCAAACACATACTATACATATAGAAAATGCAGAGTATTCATATAGTACAGTGGGCTTTTTAAAATGATGAGGGATTAGGAATTTCAAAATTATATGTACAGCAGAATGATGTATAGTCTACATTACAGATATATACAGGCAAAATAGCTTGCATAAGGTAATATAAAAACAGATGTTAGTGCGTTATTTTGAAGAAGACCAAAAGACAGTGAAAAGAATGAATTGCTAATCAAGAGGAAGTGTGACAAGACTATTAAAACTTTAACAATAAAGAAGCCAAATATATTTGGCAGACTGTCTTATGAGGAATTGGCACAACTCAATGAATGTAGAGGATGCATTTCATAACCACAGTGCATTAGAGGTTGTCAGTCAAGAGAGACACTAGCGCATTGCACTTCATAGTGATTTGTACTTGCATGTCCCATGTAATGTAATGATTTACACATTCATGAAATATAGTCTATAAAGTCAAGCATCAAACAATTTACTATGTAGAAATGCAGAAGAAAATTAATATAAACAAGATTGCTATTGACATTTTAATTTATTTTTCTGTACAGTATGCTGACTCATTTACCAATACACATGAGATTAAAGTTTTGTTAATCTGAAAGATACAATGATCCTAACTCCTCTACAGATGGTCAAAGTGAAATTCTTTGATTGTCGGTTATCCAAAGAAAAAACACAGTGGAACATAAAAGTCAGTTGCTGCTTTCCAAAGTAAATCATTACTGGTGAAATTTTTAAGTATGAGCTGGCAATATTTTGGTAGAGTTCTTCCTTCATCAGTTTGGTGTGATTGTTGAGTTTTTATATATAGGTTTGGGGTTGGAAGATGCATGGTGGTTAGCCTCCCAGCACAAAATGCTTAAAGCATATGTTTTTGCCCTTCTGTGTTTTGCACATTATTTTTTTGCATTTTGGAAAGTCAGTGTAGAATAGTGTGTGTGTGTGTGGGGGGGGGGGGGTTGGAAGATGCAGGGTGGTTAGCCTCCCAGCACAAAGTGCTTAAAACATATGTTTTTACCCTTCTGTATTTTGCACATTACTTTTTGCATTTTGGAAAGTCAATGTAGAATAGTGTGTGTGTGCTGTATCTTTAAAAAGTATTTCAAGATCAGCATGTGCATATAAATAGCAAGTGCATGCTAACTTCAGTGCCATTTTGAGAGTGCAGCCAGAGAGTGAGCATGTATGAACATAATAGCTACTTTGTTTATAAATGTATCTAAGTTAAAGCTATTAAGCCTCAATCCTGATGTGTTTGTACCTAATAAAGCTGCTTAAACAGAACCCACAAAGGCTCGTCTATTTTATCGTGATTGGACAAGTGACATGGTGTCAGAACCAGGATTTCAGAGACTGCTTTTCAGTGATACAAGGTGTAGAGATAACAAAGAAGGTAAACTAAGAAAAACAAACATCAAAAAGGGCCAGGAATGAACCAAAGATAATGAAAACTTGCACAAAGAATTTATTTTATAAAAAAGATAAAATGGAGAATTACAAGGGCACAAACTGCATTATTAAACAAGCGAGAGGCACAAGAGGTTTATTGCTTGGCAAAATGTTTACAATTGAGATATCTGCTAAAATAATTATTAGAAAAGCACACAAGGGGTTTGGAATTACCTCAAATTGCAAAACATTGACATTTAAAGCAAAATGAGCATGATTAGAATAAAACAAGCCCAAGAAAAGTATAATGGGTATGGTAAAAGATTAAACGAGCAAAACAAATATAATAAAGGGCAAAAAAGAGCATATTAAGCATAAATAAAGCAAGGTGACTACATGTATTTTGGCAAAGTGCTGTGTTTTGGCATAATAACTATTTTGCATTATATTCAGGGCATAACTCTTGAGTTATTCGAAGTATCTCAAAGTGTGTAAAAGTGCTTACAGTGTGCGCTTATTATTGTGTATTTATTCAGAAGAGCTTATTTGTATGCAAGTACAACTATTTCATGAAGTACAGTCAAAATACAGCCATTTTGAAAATTTTTTGTAATGGATGTGTCTATTTGGAAATTGACGCCATTACAGAGTGCTTCTTGCACTGTAACGAGTTATTCAGCAAAGTACAGCCATTTTGGGAAAGTTTCAGTGTGCTGTGTACTGTGTATTCTCAAAGTCCAGTTACTTCAAAATGTTTCTTACTCTGAGCTTCTTCTGCCCACTTTATTTGCACAGTGCAGTTATTTTGAAATGTTTCTTATACTGATAACAGGTGATTTCTTACAGTACAGTGATTTCAAGAGTATAATAGTGCCTGAGAGACTTATTTCACAAAGTTCAGTTATTTGGAGGCTTCTTGTGGTATTGTGCATAGTTACTAGTACTGGCATAAAATTCTGGTATATGTATATGCATGTGTGTTTCTACATACTTGCAGAAGCCTTCACTGGTATATGTTACTATGGCAAATGGATTTCAAAAACCATCACCATTGGTGTTTGATCAGAGTACTGACGAGAATTGGGGAATATTTGAGCAAGAGTACAATATTTATATACAAGCAGCTTATTCTGAGAAAGATGCATGCACCAGGGCATTCATTTTGCTAAACCTAGCTGGGTCAGAGTCCATTGAAAGAGAGCATTCATTTGTGTATGCACCAGCAGTGTAACAGGGAGAAGGTGAAAACCATCATATTGTTGTACAGGCTGAATCAAGGGAAGACCCTGAGTGTTTGAAGTGCAAGTTCAGGGAAATGTGTAAACCCCAGACAAATATTACATTAGAGAGGCATTTCTTTTACACAAGAGATCAAAATCCAGGAGAAATGTTTGCAGATTATATAAGTGAACTGAGAAACAAAGCTAACATGTGTCAGGTTGGTGACTTAAAAGGTGAGTTCATAAAGGACAGGCTTGTGTGTGGTATTAATAGTGCTGCAGTGAGAAGGATTTTGCTTCATGACAGTGATTTAGCACTAAGCAAAGCTATTGAGATTTGTCAAACCTATGAAGTTAAAGGAAGGCACACAAGTATGCTTGCAAGTGATAAGAGCATGGGTTCAGCAGGCTCCATAGCAAATGTAGACAGCATGCAACACACGGCTAGCAGAAGCAGGACTAAGCACTTGGCAGCTGCAACCCCTACAGGTTTACCTGCAAAGTCCTGTACTTTTCCAGCAAATTCTAAGAAAAGGACATGCTTAGTGCAGTATAAGGGTGAGTTAGCAAAACCCAAATCTAGTTTATTGTTAACTGTCACAATTGTGGTGCCAATCATGAGTCTAAAAGAGAAAAATACTTAACATTTGGTCAGCAATGCCACAAGTCTAAAAAATTGAACCATTTTCAAAGGTTTTGCAAATCAACTAAACTTCACACAGTTATAAAGAAGGGTCACTCAAAAATGCAAGTTGATCATATACAGAGATCCAATTCTACTTTCTATGTAGATGGTGTAACAGTAATTGTTGAAACGGTTGATGGAGCCAATTTGTTGGCAAAGTATGAAGTGTTTTTTACTGTCCAGATCAATGGTAAATCCACTGAGGTTAAAGCAGACACTGGCTCAAAGTGTAATGTTATGTCAGCAGGCACATTTTCTAAGGTGACAACTAATGAACAACTCAATGTGGCTAGTGCAAAACTAGTTGCTTATGGAGGTGAAGAAATTCAAATCAAAGGCTCAGTAGTGCTTTTGTGTTATGTGACCAAGAACTGTTATAGCCTATTATTCTATGAGGTTTGAAGACCTGTGCAGTCATTATTGGGTCTCAGCGACAGTTTGAGAATAAATCTGCTTTCTCTTACCAAAGAAGTTTATCATATAAGTACATATCCTAGTTGCAATTTTACTGAAGCTATTTTCTCAAAGTACGCTGATGTTTTTGATGACAAGTTGGGCAAACTTTCAGTTGTGTATTCCATGAAGTTAGACCCAGAGGTCAGACTAGCAAGAAAAGTTCTGACAGCTATGCAGGATAAAGTTAAAGCTCACTTGGATAAAATGGTGCAGCAAGGGGTAATTTGTCCAGTTACAGAACCCACTTAATGGCATGGTAGCCATAACTCCATGGTAGCAGCACACAAAAAAGGCTCAGATGAAATCAAAATATGCATTGACCCAAGAGATTTGAACAAAATATTAAAGAGACTGAATCATCCAATGCATACAGTCGAGGAAGTTGCAGCCCTAATACCATATGCCACTGTTTTCTGTCTTGGATGCAATAAGTTCATTTTGGCAAATAATGCTTCATCACAAATCCTCATTACTGACTACTTTCAGTACCCCATTTGGTAGATATAGATTCCTTAGGATGTCATTTAGAATAAATTCTGCAAGTGAAGTATTTCAGCGTGCAATGAAGCGATTTTTTTTTTAGGTTATCCTTGTGCCATAATAGAAGATGATTTATTGGTTGGAGGCAATAGTGAACCAGTGCATGACAGATACCTTAAGAAAGCTCTAAACAGAGCACATGAAGTGAACTTAAAGCTCAGTCCTTTAATGTGCAAATTCAGACTACCAGACATTACATATGTAGGTCATTTATTCACTAGCATTGGCTTGTGACCAGGCCTGTCCAAGCAAGCAGTCATTCTTGAGATGCCAGCACCAGATAATGTTCAGGCTCTACAACATTTTCTTGGTATAGTCAACTATTTAAGCAAGTTTATGCCAGACTTCAATGAGTTGACAGCACCTTTGAGAGGGCTGACAAGCAAAAATGTTATACGGTCTTGATTGGAACAACACCAGAAGGCATTTGAAGACCTTAAGCAGAAAATTGCCACCCCACTACATTAAGATACTATGATGTCAATATACTAGTAACTGTTTCCTGTGGTGCTTCAAAATTGTTCTTGGTGCAGGTATTCTTCAAGAAGGCAGACCAGTAGTCTATGCATCTGGAACTATTACCTGAATTTAAATGCAATATGCTCAAACTGAGAAAGAACTTTTGGCAATAGTGTTTCCTTGCTCAAAGTTTCATGATTATATCTATGGCCAAGCTATTCAGATTAAAACTGATCACCAACATTTAGTCACTATTCTAAAGAAGCCTTTGCATTCAGCTCCAGTGAGATTACAAAGAATGATGCTTAAATTACAGAAGTTGTTGTTGTTGTTTGTCTTTCGGCTTTTCCCAGTTAGGGGTCACCACAGCGGAACTCCGGTCCGCTAAAGATGGGCAATTTTTTTTTATGGTGTCGAGTTGCCAGCCCGATGCTCAACCTTCAATGAAGGAACGCCTGTTCAACGTATGTCTTTCGAACGCCCACTCGACCGCGGGGAGGACATGCAGACTCCACACAGAAGGCACTCCCAACTCAAGCCGAGAATTGAATGGGAGAACCTCTTGCTGTGAGGCAACAACGCCACCACTGCACCACCACAAATTACAGAAGTACAACTTCAAAATCTTCTATACAAAAGGCAAACTTGTTTATCTGGCTGATACCGTATCCAGATCACCCAGAAGTACAATGGAACAGCTTCATGCAGAGAATTTTGACTTTGACGTTATGGAAGTGTATAATTTTGGTACCACAAGACTTGATGAGCTGAGAGACCATGCAAAGACTGATTCTATTTTGCAAAAGCTCAGCCACTACATTAATGGTGTATGGCCATCAAAGCAATCTAATGTAACACCTGAAGTGCAAACTTATTTTCCTTACAGAGATGAGATGTTGATATAAGATGGCATTATTTTCAAAGGTCCCAAAATTGTTGTTCCTGCTTCCTTACAACATGAATATATCCAGATTTTGCATCATGGTCACCCATGTTCCGAATTTACCAAAAGAAGGGTGAGAGAACTAGTATTTTGGCCTTCTCTAGTAAAAATCATTGATAAAGTACTTTCTTCTTGTTCAGTATGCAATAGTACTAGACCACATTTGTAAAAAGAACCACTTCATCTAAGTCAAGTTCCTGAACTACCTTGGTCAACAGTAGCCAGTGATATAGTTGAGTGGTACAATCAGAATTACTTAGTGTTGGTAGACTCTTATTTGAATTAGTTTGAGATTGATTTACTACCTAATTTAATGTCCACTGCTATCACCAAGTTGAAATGTCATTTCTCAGTCCATGGTACGTTTGACAATGGTACCCAATTTTACCAGTTAATTGTTTTAGAAATTTTCAAAAGAATGGGAATGTGTACATGTTACTAGTAGTCTAGAATATCCACAGTAAAATGGTCTAGCTGAACGTGCAGTAGGGAGTGCAAAGCAATTAATTCAAAGGTCAAAGCTTGATAATACTGCTGTCTTTTTTGAATTTACTTACTCTCAGAAACATATGCCGTGATGATACACTTGGCTCGCCTGCTCAGAGACTTTTGTCCAGGCAAACCAGAACAACATTGCCCATTAGTTCCAGTTTGTTGACCCCAAAAGCTAAGAACAACAGGACAATTAGGGCCCAATTATTCAGAAAGCATTCTTTCCAGAAGTGCAGTTATGATAAATTGAGCAGATTCCTTTGTCCATTGAAAGAAGGAGAGACAGTGAGGGTACAAATGGCAAAAGGTTCATTGAGACTGGTCAAGTAACAGGTATACATACTGATCAGAGACCATACTTCGTAGAATCTGAGGCTGTGGAGTACAGGAGAAATCAAAGGCATCTTCTTCCTGTACTAGAATTGATATCACAGCATTGTTCTTGTGATACAAGAGGGTGGCCTAATGGTTAAGGTGTTTGCCTTACAAACACAAGGTGCAGGGTTTGAGTCTCACAAGGGATAATTGGCTAAGCTTAAAATGGCTCACAAGGGCAGTTAGCTTAGTATGAATTTATTCTATATCTCAAAGCAATCCAGACAATGTTCCTGTGGCAGAACATATCTTAACTTCTACTTCTATTCCTGATGATGTTCCTGATGTCCTTAAAGTTGAACATTCAGCAGAGACAGTCTCAATTGCTAGACCTAATTCCAATTTCTATGTCACACAATTTGGTCGTATTTCCAGTCCAAGTGTGAAATACACAGCAACCTGGACATAATTTTTATATGCATTTAGTTCTGTATAATTGCATGACAAATAATTACTTGTATTGATTGCATGTCAATTCATGTCATCAATATTGCATGACTGATTTCTCAAAGAGGGAGGATGAAGAATAGTGTGTGTGTGTGTGTGTGTGTGTGTGTGTGTGTGTGTGTGTGTGTGTGTGTGTGTGTCTGTGTGCTGTATCTTTAAGACGTGTTTCAAGGTCGGCACGTGCATATAAATAGCAAGCACATGCTAGCTTCAGTGCAGCAAAAAGTGAGCAGGTATGAGTGTAATTGTTAATTTGTTTATAGGTTTATCTAAGTTTAAATTATTAAGCCTCAGTCCTGATGTGTCTGTACATAACAAAGGTGCTTAAATAGAACCCAGAAAGTCTTGTCTATTTTAATCTGACTGAACCAGCAGCAGTCAGGGTTATGCATTTTTGCAATTCATAGTAGAGCCAAGGATGGGTAGCACAGTAGTACAGTGGTTAGAGTTGTTGCCTCACAGCAAGTGGTTCTCCAGTTCAATTCTCAGCTGGGGTGCCTTCTGTGCAGAGTTTGCCATTTCCTCCCTGCATTCATGTGGATTTTCTCCCACATTCCAAAGAAGTGCATCAGGAGCATTTTTCCCCAGGCCTCTGCTGAAAATGAGCTTTTTCCCAGTAAACAAATGTTAAATAATAAAGGCTTCATGAAATATCAGATGACTATTGTACACACATGCTTATTATGGCTTCTCTACACATCATTTAGTATAAATATATGAAGTTACATCTTAATTGGCTCAGCAACTCAGTATTGAACCCCTGGTCACTGTCATTCATAGGAAATCCTTGTCAATACAGTTTGAATGTGTATACCACAGCAGTCATTCCTTTTTTTTCACTAATCTCTCTTTTTCCCTGCTTGAGTGACCATGGAGTCACTTGCAAATAATCTTATTGCCATACAAAAGAATGTATATAAAAATGTCTTGTCAAGGTAAAAGTTCTACCAGCTATTTTTGTTAGGTTGAGCTTTCATTAATTTGCCTCTTGATGATACACAGGTAAAGTGCTACAAATTTATTCAATTTCAAGGGCAATTTGTATCTTATTTGCATTGACAGTAATTCTAAGTATGCAGAATTTTTAAGTTAGATGAAATGATATACAATTCAGTATTATACTTCCAACCATGGGACTCTAGATGACTTTTTTCTGATAATAACTGGCAAATTGCTAGACAAAACGTGTGTTTATTTTTTCAAGAATATGAACTTCAGACATAAAACCACACGCACACATACATATATAGATATATGTATATATATATATATATATATATATATATATATATATATATATATATATATATATATATATATATATATATATATATATATAGATATATATGGGTCTACTTCAGAATGTCGACCATTCAGAATGCCGACTTTCATATGGCCGACATCATATGATCAACATTCCGAAAGATCGACATCCTGAAATAGCACCATTTACTTACCTGCAAACACAATAAAAGTGTGTTATGCACGGGGGCAAGCCCACCTGCACCTCCCACACCCCCTGCTACTTAAATATTCTCACTCCAAGATCGCACTACAGTGCAGGAAAGGGGAATCTCCCAGTCCCGCATTGTAGCGGGATCTCCACTATCATTTGTCGGCCTTTCAAGTGTTCGCTCATATGGTGTCGGCCATATGAATTTCAAACATTTGAAAGTTCGAACAAATGAAGGGCTCCCATATATATATATATATATATATATATATATATATATATATAGATATATAAATATATATATATATATATATATATATATATATATATATATATATATATATATATATATATATATATATATATATATATATATATATATATATATATTTATATATATATATATATATATATATATATATATATATATATATATATATATAAATCAAATGTCCAGGCAAATAGAGTTATACTGGCTATGCAAAAACATAATGAAAAAAATGTTACAAGTCTATAAATAAAAGTACTGTTTAACTTTCTTGAATAGAAGAAATGCTCCATTATAAGTTGTTGGTCTGTTGTCTTCTTAGTTTTTAATGGAAGCCATGTTAGTAAAAGGAGTGGACATCTACATTTCAGCATTAAGCCTGAGGTATGTGGAAACATGAAACTGCCTAAATATTGAAAGATTTTCAATTTCTTACCATTTCAACAGTGCCTCAAGATACAAGATTTAGAGTAAAGGCGATATATAAATATATATATATATATATATATATATATATATATATATATATATATATATATATAGATATATGGGTCTACCTGACATGGTCGACAGTTCATATAATCGACACTCATTTGTTTGACAGTTCATTTGGTCGACAAGCAGATTTGCTCCCTTCCCCAATGTTGTGCAACCCTGGAGTTGATATATATAGTTAGGGGGGGGTGTGGGGGGCACAGCCCCCCACATTGGGGGGTGTGGGGGGCGAAGCTCCCCAACTAAAATGCTTGTCGATCAAATGAACTGTCGACCAAATAAACTGTCGACCATATGAACTGTCGACCATGTCAGGTAGACCCAGAAATATATATATATATATATATATATATATATATATATATATATATATATATATATCTATATATGGATTCACTTTATAATCTCGAAATACTGAAATATCGAATTTCAGTAAAAATGAAAATCAAAACCTTGAAACCCAAAACCACAACCATTACAGCACACATACAAACACAAGTACACCTACCTCCGCACAACAACACAAACACACACGCACCCTTACTATAAGCAAGGGTATGAACCCCCCAGCACCCCCATATGGGGTGGCTGTGCCCCCCACACACACCCTATTTGTATATACTAACTCTGAGGTTGCACTAAACACCAACACACACAAAAGCCACTAACATACATTCCACACAGTCCTCGCACAAACAGACATCTCACAGATACAAACACCACCACTCTCAACACTGACACACTCACACTCTCACCTATGTACCCTAACCCACACCTAAGACTCCCTTACACACTCACAAACACACAAACCCTTCTCAAAACCCTTAAAAATACCACACTTACCTAATGCTCCATCAGTACTGCAGGTTCGACATTTCCGGGTTCGATATTCT
>NC_056726.1:680685260-680700260 GCF_019279795.1 Protopterus annectens | reverse complement strand
AGAACAAATAGTCTACAAAAATGGGCAACATAAGTTATTACTTTGTACTTAAGAATTTGCTGTGCAGTAATATATTGCGCCATGCATCCTTTTTATTTTCAGCTTGTCCTTGATAGTTACTTTTCTTTGCTGTCATCACAGATCCAGTTTTTTTTACAGAAATCACACTCAGCTTTACTTAGATATTACAGCATTCGCACTAAGATTGTTAACATGGTTCCAGTTGCTTATTAGACAGCATTTCAAGCAAGCCTAAATTCCTTGGTTGGGTTGAGAATGCAAGGTGGAGAAGAATGAGGGGAGGTTATAAAGAAAATCCATCGATGACAGCGAATGCTTACCGGAGCTTTTCAGAGTTTGGCATTCTTAACCAGAGATCAGAAGTGTATCTAAGAGAATCTAAGCCGCCCACTGAAATCTTCAACAAATAAGTAGAATGTAGGCCTGTTTTTTGCACTTATGGACTGTATTACACTAAGCTGTTACTTGATTTTATGCTGTTTTTGCTGCTGTCAATAATTTATTCTGCACTAGTATATATTGATTCATCTGCCTTAAATCACGTAGGCTAGTTTTAGGTTTGCTGAATCTAGACTGTTTGGTACCGCTCAAGTAATAAAACCAGCCATCTTACATTAAGATGCACCCTTGTGGCAGAAGTGTATAGCTCAGGACCCATCTGAGTTGGAGATTGCTGGAATAAAGGATCTGTGAGGTGCTTTTCTATTTGGTACATTGTGTTAAAACTGTTTATATTTGTTCAATTATTTGCACGTGTTTGCTCTCAGTTAATTTGAGCTGCTCAGAGTTTGGCATAGCTGTGCACTGCACAACAGGGGTTAGTGGTGCCTTCTATAGAGGCAGATGCCTAGAATCACACTTTTTCCCCTGAACACCACTCAGTGAAACCCTCTCGGGCTTCACTGCTGCTCTTTGGGCAGCTCAGCTGTGCACTGATGCACAACAGGTAGCTCAGCTAAGCACTGTTAAGTGTCATCCCACTTTCTTTGCTAATCCTATATAGTTTTAAGTACCCTTGCTAATGTTAGAGCAATAGCTGAACTTTTGCCCTCCTACAAACCTGGAATTACCTGCTATGGACAGTCAGTTTCCTAACATTTCTCCAGCCAGCCTGATTGACATGGGCATCCTGAGGCAATGTTGCAATTGCCTCATGCATGCTGACAACCATTTGTTCCTAAAGCAATAAAATACATCATGTGAGAGATGTCAGTATATCATGAAATTTGAATCAGTCCTCTCACGTAACAATAAACAAGACATCAAAAAGGTTGTCAGCTCACACATCTCTCCTGTTACACAAGATAAAGTCAAAACACAAAAACCCACATAAGCGGAAGTACTCACCAAGATAATATCAAAAGACCAGAGACCTACCAAACACAGACAACCCTCACATAATGGTACACAAATAGAATCCACCAGAACACATAGCAACATGTATAACAGTGTCTCAGCAAGCAAGCCCCTAAGGGAAAACACTTCAAAACCAAATTTCTTTGTCATAGGTAACTCAGTGGTGAGGCACACAGATCTCCTTCTCACCAGGCTGGACAAGGAGAAGGTCACAGTCAGCTGCCTGCCAGGATCCACCAAGTCATGCACACACTCAAGTCACTCAGCAGCAATTAGCATTATGAATCTGTTATAGTACATGTTCAAATAAATGATTTGAGATGTACATCTCTGGACTATATGAAGAGGGACATGATAGAGCTCTCATATTATGTGTGCCAGGCGGGTATGTCCCTATCCCTAAGCAGAATTATTCCTTCAACTAAGATGACGCCACAGTACACACACAAAAAAAAAAAAAGATTTATTTTAACAATTGTCCTAGCTTCTGATGGGGATCCAGTATCTGTCAGCCTGGGAAAACATGGGTGACAGACATTAATGCTTCATCAGAGATGGCCTTCACTTGTCTCCTCAAGGCTTTAGGATATTGGTAAAGATTCTTGCCTCCCCCATAGACCCTTTTTTACAACAAAAATTTTGCTGTAGAAAAATACTGTAGAGACAAACTCAAGGTCATGCTGCTTAATGCTAGGCACCTAAATAGTAAGCTGCAGTCCCTGGAAGCACTCCTCTCCTTGGATGATGCTGATGTCTGTGCAGTCACTGAGACTTGATTCAAGGCCATGTAGAGTACCCTGACCGTGTAGGGCTACAAGGCCTTCCACACATTCAGACCCCAAAATGAGCATGAAAAAAACAAAGGTGGAGGTGTATCCATTTTCATTAAAACCAAATACATCTTGCAGCTGGTGAAACAGTACAACTCTCTTGAGCTAATCCAGGTCCAAATAACTATAGACGAAACACCCTATCACATCATAGTTAGCTACAGATCCCCCACCAGGAACATGGGGAAAAACATTGCCTACCTGGACTTACTTGAATTGTTCAGTATACAGCCACCCACTTTGGTCATGGGAGACTTCAACTACCCATCCATTGATTGGGTGGCTTACATGAGCACAAACAGGACCACACTGAGGTTCCTGGACTTTGTTAACTCAAATGCACTGGAACAGTTAGTCTGCAAATCAACAAGGGACTCAAATATTCTAGACCTAGTACTTAGCAACATGGGGGATTACTGCACTAGCCCAGTGTGCTGCCCTCCCTAGTTAAGTCAGACTATCACTCTGTCTCATTTGAAGTAAAAAACAAACTTGAAACACCCACAGGAGCAAAAAAAAAAAGAAAAATTATCCAAAGCAAACTATCGCCTCCTAAGTGATCGTATAAAAAGCTTCAAAGCTCCTGCTAACACAGCACAGGCAACAATAACGCCTATGTGAAGTACAGAAACTCCCTATATAGACACTTAAGTAAATGTGCTGGATCACCAGTACCCGACAGGACTGCAAGATTTTTATTTAACATTTATTTACTGGGAAAGTCTGACTTGGAATGAGCCAGTTTTCAACAGAGGCACAGGGAGAAATGCTCCACATGTCTTTTGTAATGTGGGAGGAAACCGGAGCACATGGAGGATACCCACATGAATGCAGGGAGGACATGTAGACTCCACACAGAAGGCACCACAGCCAAGAATAAAACTAGAGAACCTGTTGCTGTGAGGCGAAAATGCAAACCACTACACCACTGCACCATCCAAGTATAAATAAGTTATATAACAAAAGAAAGAAACTGATGTCTAAGAACAAGAAGTAACATACTCAGCAAAGAAAGACTACCCTACACAGCCTAAACAAGAAAATCAGAAACATTGTAAAGTCCACTAAAGCAAGTTATGAGACTAGACTGGCAACTCTAGCTAAGACAATCATAAGACATTCTTTAGCTACAGCCATAATCTCAAAGGGAATACCCAACTATGTGCCGAACTTAAGATGGCACCACTTACATGGAACCTGAAGAAATTGCCAATGTGCTGGCTGACAGGTTTGGCAACAGTTTAACCCCCCCCCCATCACCACCAGCCATACCCATTAGCATTCCTGACACCTGTCTTCTACCATATATCTCCAAAGAACAGACAATTCAGGTGCTCTCCAAGGCCAAAATACAGCTTCTATCAGACCAGATAACTTCCCAGGCTGCATACTAAACTATCTAAAACAAAACCTAGTGGAACCACTTAGCTGTCTTTTTAACCACAGCCCTGGTTTTGTGCTGGAGGAGTGGAGACAGCAAGGGTAATCCCCTTGCACAAAGTTGGTCCATCAACTGATCCTGGGACGTATAGACCCATTAGCCTGACCAGACTTATCAGCAAGGCCATGGAAAGAATCATCATGGACCTTATCAACCAGGACATAAGCAACCTTCAAAACTCTAGACCCAACTCAGTTTGGTTTTATCAAGGGTAGATCTTGCTTATTAAACCTGGTAAACTTCTTTGAGAAAGTCACCAAAGCCCTGGATGAGGGTAAAGCAATACACACTGCCTATCTTTATTTATCCAAGGCATTTGATACAATTCCCTTCTCAGAAATCATTGAGAAACTATCCCAGCTGTGTATCAACCCATTCATCACTAAATGGGTAGCAAACTGGCTCACTGATAGAATGCACACTGTTAAAGTTGGGTAATCCAATTCCTCCAGTAGACCAGTTACCAGAGATGCACCAAAAGGATATATACTGGGCCCTCTACTGTTTGGAATTTATTTTTCTGAAGTCCTCTCAAAAGTTTATGGCCTGTTGCTTACTAAGTCTGCAGGTGACTGTAAACTGGGAGCAGTCATAGAGTCTCTCAATGACATCATCAAATTACAGAAGGGGCTGACAAAGACAAACAATTGGTGTCAGGGTTATGGACTGAAACTAAACACAAAAATACCCTCATTATCCCCTTTGGCAAAGAAGTAGCCCCTGCTAGTTACAATATAGACAGCACCCCCTCTAGCTTAAACACAGTGGTCCATGACTTGGGAACGCAGGTTCATATCAATCTAAACTTTGATCACCATGTGTTCACAGTAGTGAGGAAAGCCTTCTACAATGCCCATCTTATAAATAAAGGCATCATATCTAAGACTAGGGAGGTCATTACTCAGCTGTACTCGGCCCTTATCAGACCACGGATTGAGTGCAATGCTCCCTTCTGTATGTACCTCACCAGATACCTGCAGCAGCTGGAGAGACCTCAGAGGTTTCTAACCAAGAGAATTCAGGGCCTAAAAGTCATGACCTACATGGAATGACTTAAAGCCCTATCACTGCACTCTGCATCATACAGGCTTCTGAGAGGTGACCTATGTATGGCCTATAGAGAAGACTCTGACACTAGCCTAGTGGAAATGCTGATCATCCACAAATCAAATGAGAGAAGAATCACTCACTCCAGAGATCTCACTCTGCCTGTTACATTAATAGAATTTGTGCAAGAGACAGACATGTCTCCCAGAGATTGCTGCTTCTCTGGAATAAGCTCCCACTTAATGTGAAGCAGAGTTCCTCAATGACCCCATTTAAGCACAACCTTGACAATTGGATGGGAAACCACAAATTTCCACTGGGGGTGGCACTTATGGCCCTCATGGACAGGGATATGGTGCTGATCATAGTATCGCTCTGCAAACAACCATCTAACTATGGTTAGCTAGAGTACTCGGGGGGTTATACATGGCTAGACATGTAAAGACCCTAGAGCCATTATCCTAGTAATCTCTTATGAACCTATGAATAGCATGGGGTTCTTGGACACCCTAAGCACCTTATTGGCCCCAACCTTTGCAGATTCAGTCCTGGTTCATATAGGTGGGGTAGACATACCCAACAAAGGACAGTGGCTCCAGGATTTGTTATGGTCAGCTATATGGAAAAGAAAAACACCCTTTTTCAAAGGCATAAATGTGGCACCTGTCAGTGATGTAATGAATAGATTTGCCTGTATACATCCATAGGTATTTCAAAACACATAAATCTATTAAATATTACAGTCTGTGTCACCCTCTGTATTCATATGCAAATCATATAGCAGTTAATGAATACATGGCAAACAATAATGAATAGCTAGGGAATGATGAATGAAATATGATGGATAGATGTTACATCATCTGAAATAAGTAAACATTCCCACTATTATTTTATAACTCATGACACATTAAATAATGCAAAGAAGGGTGGTATTCCAGAAAAAAATACTTGCGCTGCATATGAGGCTTATTTGCACGGTTCTAACACATTCAGGAGGATATGTACAATTCAAAGAAGGCTTACAGAGGTATGAATTGTAGGGCATGTTGTGCATTTAAGCAAGATAATGTATGCATGTACCTGAGCAAGGACATGCAGGTTCTATGATTCAGAAACATAGGAGAAATGTAATGCTGAAGTAAGGTGTGCAAATATGAATTAATGAAGCACAAGGAAAAGACCTGTGTTCAAAGAGGAAGTTCTCAGAATTGAGGATGGTGACCTTTTTTTTCATCACAATGATACAGAGGGAGTCTTTCAGTCATCTCCCTTGAAATACTGAACCATGTCCTTGATTTGATCATAATCACGGAATAATGAATCATATTTGGTTAATTAGGATACTACCAGAGACATCACTAGGAATGATTTCTATAACACAACCCTCCTCTCTTCCTTCTGAGCGTCTCTGATTCCATGCATGCTTCTGGGTGTCTCTGATTCCATACATGCTATTACTGAGACACCATTCACTCCATACAGGGATATGTTGATCAGGATAAAACGCAGGAATGGTTAAGGCGAGGCAAATTCAAACCAAATGATGAAAGGATAATATTGGTAGCCCAAGATAGTGAACTATGTACATGTTGGTTTACAAAGTCCATTGAACATGTGGGAGAAACAGACAAATGTAGGTTTTGTAAAACAGAATTGGAAACATTTGCACACCTTGCTGCTAACTGTGACATACTAATGGCAGAAGGATTGTATAGTGAAAGGCATAATAATGTGGCACGACTATTGCACTGGGGATTGTGCAAACATTATAATACTGAAGCAGCTGAAAAAAACTGGAAACATGAGCCACAAAGCATTATAGAAAATTATGAATTCTACATCACTTGAGATCACCCATTACCAACAATTCAAAAGACAGATGTAAGAAAACCAGATATAGTGGTCCATGAAAAGAAGACAAAAGTAGTATTGATCATTGAAATTGCTATACCCAGTGACTACAGTGTCTTGCATACAGACAGAAACAAAGTCATACAATATCAGGATTTGCAGGCAGAAATGAGAGCAATGTGGAAGAAAGATACCCAGACAGTTCCAACAGTAGTAGGAGCAACAGGTCTTATAAAAAAATAATCTGCAATTGCATTTAGATATGTCACCGATACATGTAACTCCATACAATCTGCAGAAGGAGTCATTACTGGCCACACTGTGAGTGCTGCATAGAGCACTTCTGGCTAACATCAAAGACTAAAACAATACTAATTTCATGAACTTTAATAATACTTTGACTTAGGAATGAGGTCCATTCCAATCATGGTATTAGAAACCCAAAAGATTTGGAGAAATTAAAAAGGATATCTGCATGAGTACAAAGTGCTACTGTTCTTTTAATATGCAGGTATTATGCATTGTAGATAGTCACATCATGTAGTTAAGTATGTTGTCAGTTTTCATGGTATTACAAATGTGACACATTAACCTCTGCTATTTGCAAACTGATGAGTTGCCAGAGGTGTAGCAGGTTGGCAAATTCATCACTCATAGAGTCTAATACTACATTAACTGTTGTATGTATATCTGATGTATTCTACTCCACCCCCTACAGGTGACACGGTATATCTCCTGTGCCACAGTTGATGACAGCAGTCCAACATTCGCATACACTAGCAAATGGTTATTATGGTATTGTCAATGGCTAGATGTCTGCTGTTGCAGAGCATGCTTTTGCATTGCAAAATACGTTTCAAGTGCCTTGACTCTCTCGAAGGGGTATGGCAGTATGCAGCAAACAAACTTAGAAAGGTCTTTGTTGCATGTGCCATTTATGAGGAGGAAGAAGGGAATCCCTTGTTTTAAAACTACCGAACAATGTGTCTAGGAGAGAGCAAAAATAGAGCAGTGGTTTGGCTGTGACAGATGTCATTGGAGAAAAGACAAATCAGATTCCATTACAAGCCATAGAAACATCATATTCCTGATACCATGCACAAGTAATGCATACATGCACATGTTACATGTATGCATTTGTTTATCTATACCTACCTAATTATAAACAAGGCACACACACACACACACACACACACACACACACACACACACACACACACACACACACACACACACACACACACACACTGAGCACATACATTTGTATTGGTGTGTGTGTGTGTGTGTGTGTGTGTGTATGTAGATAGACAAATGCACACACCCACACACACACACACACACACACACACACACACACACACACACACACACACACACACACACACACACACACACACACACACACACACACACAAATGAGCACACACGCACAGCATTTTATGTTTTTGCACTTTAACCCATTTCTGCATTTGGATTTGTGGAATTTGATTTGAGAAGTGTTGCTTCTGTTGGAGATGTAGTGTCTTAAGACATACGAACGATACTGGTCAATCACAGCAAACATAAGATGCCTGGTCATATGCACATATAAATAGACAAACTCAAAATTCTTGCCACACTTTTCAAGCATTTAATAGTGCTCACCTCATAGAGCAGAGCAGTACATGAAAATGCACGTGTAAACTTGTGCCTTCCTCTCTACTCAAGCTTAACCTTAAAAGTAGCCAACGTAGTACTTTGTTTGACCTGCACTGGTAACATGTACCATGTACTAGGAACATTTTGAGGTAAGAGCCTATCCTTCTTGCACGTCATCTTTGCTATTTTGCTGTAGACTTAGGTCTCTAGAGAAGGTGCTTGAAGAACCAGTAGTTTTCAAAGAAATAAGATGTCAACTAGAACTGGATATTTTGTGACTCAAAAACTGAGACGTATGTCATCTCTGCATAGTGAGAAGGCTATTCAGTATGAAGAAAGCAGTGTTAATCTATCAAAGTAGCTGAAGGATTAAACACCATTAATTTTCTTGGTTAGAAATCACTAGACCCTTTCAAACTGAGTGATATATTTAGGTTTGTTTATACCAAACGAGCAGTGTATTTCAAAATAAATCTGATAAAACAGCACTGTCCAAGGCCATGAATACAATCTATGGGACCTGACAATATCCCTGGCTGTGTTCTACATGAACTACAGAGTGAACAGGCATCTCACCTGTGTGACCTGTTCAATCACAGCCTCACCTCAGGCTTTGTCCCTACTGAATGGTGCACTGCTACAGTCATCCCTCTCCACAAAGGAGGAGCGACTACAGACCATGGGAACTATCGCTCCATTAGTCTGACAAGTATGATATGCAAAGCTATGGAATGCATCATCATGGACCTAATAAACAAAGATATAGAGAACCTCCAAACTGTGGATCCTACACAGTTTGGTTTTGTGAAGAGTAGATCATGCCTGCTCAACCTGGTCGACTTCTTTGAGTCAGTCACCAGAGCTGTGGATGAAGGCAAGGTGGTTCATACAGCCTACCTTGATCTGGCCAAGGCCTTTGATACTATTCCCCATTCATGAATCACAGAAAAACTCACTAAGCTAGGCATCAGCCCCTATATAACTAGGTGCGTTGCAAACTGGCTCACAGATAAAACCCGCAGTGTGAAATTAGCTGACTCCAAGTCAGACTGTCGACCAGTCACGAGTGGAGTCCCACAGGGTTCGGTCCTGGGTCCTCTCCTGTTTGGTATCTACTACACTTAAGTACAGGCCAACATGAAGGGACTCTGGCTGACAAAATTCACAGATGATTGCAAGTTGGGAGCCATAAGTATCTCCCCAAGTGATGTTGACATCCTACAGAAAGCCCTCAATGAGACCAATAACTGGTTTCAGAACCATGGCCTTAAGCCCAATGCCAAAAAATGTGTCATCATGCCCTGTGGGAAAAACCCACTTCCTATGAATTATCCCATCGATGGTACTCCACTGAACATAGAAGGCATCATAAGAGATCTGGTAACACAGGTTGACAGCAACCTCTCTTTTGACCACCACATTGCCACTGTGGTCAGAAAGTCCTTCTATGTGGCACATCTCATTACTAAGGGTTTTGCATCCAGGAAGAAAGAGGTCATTGTCTCCCTCTACTCTTCTCTCATTAGGCCAATCATTGAGTACAATGCCCCATTTGGCATGTACCTCACTAGACACCCACAACAACTGGAGAGGCCTCAAAAATACCTCATAAAGAGGATCTTAGGCCTTAAACATTTGTCCTATGTGGACAGACTCAAAAACTCCAACTATTCTCTGTCTCATATCTCCTACTTAGAGGCAATCTCTGCTTGACTTACAAAGCCATGTCTGACCCAGCTCTGTTAGAAATGCTACATCTAAAGAAATCCCAATCCCTCCATACCACATGCTTCAGAGACCTCAACCTCATTACCACAATCAACAGAACAAGCTGGAGAGACAGATTCATAACCCTTCATAACTGCCCATGCTATGGAATAGACTTCCCATACATGTCAAGCAGAGCACCTCACTGGCCCTCTTCAAGAGAAATCTTGATGAGTGGATGGGAAATAGAAAATTTACCCTGGGGATCACTCCAGCGGCTCTACTTGACAGAGGCACTGGGAACTAAGGTTGGGTGGCACGATGCCAGAGTAATCCTCTGGGCTAGGCTTGTAAAGGCTCCAGGGCAATTAGCCTAGTACACATCTATGAACCTATGAATCAATAAGGCAGGAATAGAGTGGTAGGATAACTGCTTTGGATCTTGAAGATACTCCTTTGCAAATTTAATTGCCTAGATAGAAAGATTTCATAACTCTGATGTAAACCTGATGGATGAATGAGAGAGAGAGAGTTGTCCACATAATTATGCACGTCTGTGGAGAGAAGTAGCTTTTAAAACATATGATATCTGAGAGTAGCTTTTTTATCAGATACTACTACATTGCATATTTTTGCATTTAGCTTTATACCTTTTTTGTACACCAGGAATGTATATATTCCGATCCTTGCTTGAGGAGGTCAGTATCAACAGATGAGTAGATAATGCCCAGCTTGGAAATCATCAACAAACTCAGTCAACCATACTTCTGGGTTATCTGCTTAGATATCAACAAAATAAAAGAAAAATAAGAGAGAGCTGAGCACTGGTCATTGCCATATCACATCAGTTACAATATTATATTGAGAGAGAGTATCAGCAACTTTCACAACTTGTGATCTGTTGGAATGTCAAATTGCAATCCAGCAGACAATGTAAGGATTTATATTAAGTTTGTCTAATTTTTCAATAGTACCAACTAGTTAAAAGCCTTGGCCAGGTTGAGATAAGCAACAACATACATGGATTGGCTGCTGTCCATTGTCACATTAACCTCTTCAAAAGAGCTTACTAGACTCAGAATTCAGAAGGAGAACTTCACAAAACCAAACTGATTTGTGTCCTGATTAGTTGTTGCCTGTGTCTGCAGAAATGAGTCACATAGCTTAGCAGATAAGGTTGGTGAGAGTGATGGGTCCATATCTGCCAGGGATGTAGCGTGGCACCGATGCAGAGGGGAGTCACAATGACTTAATTCTCAGGTCCATAAAACTGATAAGAAGCGAACGAGATAATGGAATAGAAAATATTACATAGACAGGAATGAGTATGTGTAAGCAATATTCATGATGAAACACTAGCAGGCAGGTATATAGACAGACAGAAAGACACTGACATGCTGTAGCGACAAACTGGTTGGCATTCGAGCTAGAAAGCTATAAGACAAAAAACAAAGCAATATATATATATATATATATATCTAGAGAGAGAGAGAGAGAGAGTGCGAGAGGTACATATGTATATCTATATCTAATCTATATATTTATATCTATCGATATATTTATATCTATATCTATATGTATATATATACATATATATATATATATATATATATATATATATATATATATATATATATATATATATATATATATATATATATATAGATATGGGTCTACCTGAAAACACCGAACACTGACAACGCCGACAACGGGATAACCGACACCGGAAGATCGACAATGGAGATGACCGACGATTGAAAATCCCGACGCTGATAACACTGACATGTTAAGGTAAGTGTGTGATAGTGACGAACATTAGGGTCAGGGTGCGGGTAAGGTAAGTGTGCGATAGTGACAGATTTTAGGGTTAGGGGCAGGTTAAGTGAGTTAGGGTTAGGGTGTGGGTAAGGTAATTGTGCGATAGTGACAGACTTTAGGGTTAGGGGCGGGTTAAGTGAGTTAGGGTTAGGGCGTGGGTTAGGTGAGTGTGCGATAATGACGGACCTTAGGGTTAGGGTTTGGGTTAAGGTTAGTGCATAGATAGTTGTGTATGTAAGGTTTAGTGTAGTGTAGGTTTGTAAGGTTTTTGGTGTGCTTGTGTTATGTGTGTGTTTTACAGAAAAGGTATTTGTTTTGTTTTGTTGATCGTTGGGATTGTGGTTTGTCGGGCATGTGAAGTTTCGTGTTTTTGAACTTTCGGTTTTGTGGTGTCGGTTATCTCGTTATCTGTGTTTTTGCATGTCAGTGTTTTCAAGTAGACAATTATGTATATATATATATATATATATATATATATATATATATATATATATTTGTCCCAGTCCCCTTAAATAAAACACGTCACACTAAAATGATATTTGACAACCTTTATTAACTTCCAACATAGCTTTATTACATCATTTCAAATATTAATCACAACATGAACAACCTTGTAACCGCAGCATGCAAAATTCTTGTAACCATACATCAGGGCAATGAGACCCACTCACCCTGCCTGAAAAAGTAGCATCCATACCACCACTCACTTATTCTTAATAATCAAAGCAGCATCCTGCCAGTCACTTTCATCCCCCAAACTCCTTGTATCAATATCTAACACCAAGAGGGGAACAGAAGAGAGACAAGCCTGCCCCTCTTCTCCTCCAATACCCACCTAAATAACCATACCATCCAAAACAATCCAAGAAGAAAGGGATGTAGGGAGGGAAGCTAGAACATGTGAAAATATGATTCCCCTTCCCAGTTACACTCGCATAAAACACCTAAGTTCCACCCATTAGGGAGGTTAGCATAATGATTAAGATGTTTACCTTACAGATGCAAAGTGCAGGGTTTGATTCTCATATGAGGTAATTGGCTAAACTTAAAATGGCCCAGAAATGGAGTTAGCCTAGTATGAACCTCTAAACTTCCCCCTATTAAATTAACCCTTCCCTTACCAGAGTTTAATTAAACCTCCTTTTATTTCTTAATCTCCTTCCCCAAGACAACCCCCCCCATCTCCATTTAACTCCCTCTAGCCTCTACACCAAAGATATCCCAGGCAAATCGGTTTGTCCCCTTCAATAAAACATATCACACCAAAATGACATTTGACAACCTTTATTAACTTCCAACAATATAACTTTATTGCATCATCTTAATTGTTAATCACAACATAAACAACCTTGTAACCACAACATATAAAATCCTTGTAACCATACATCAGGGTAGCATACACCTGTTCACCCTACTTGAATAAGCAGCATCCACACCACCAATCACTTAATCTTACTAATCAAAGCAGCATCCTACTGCTTGCTTTCATCCTGCAAAACTCCTGGCATCAACACCAAAGAAAGAAAGAGAAAAGGGACAAGCCTGCCCCTCTTCTCCACCCACCAGCCTGCCAACAGTCTGTTCCCCCTCTCCTAATGAAGAACTTTCTCTAAACCTTTCAAAAATAAACTTAAATGTACATTAAACAGATCCAAACCAAACTCATACAGGTGCACTCCATTAGTTCTAAACTAAACTCGGCCCCTGTCATCAGAATTCCTATATTCTATTGTATGCGTACCCAAAACAACCAACTGTCACAGCAGCCTACAATTACTAAACCTCTGTGCATGCTCCAATTCCATAAAACTAGAGTCATTCTTTCAACACAAACACAGTACCATCTCAGACCATACAATGCACATGCCTGGATATAACCTCTGCAACATAACCAAATCTTCCCTTATCCTATATACCAATTGCTTCTTAGGAATTATTCCCAAGTCATTACCAGTGAAATGTACCACCAATACTCAAGGAAGCCCCATCCATGACTGTATAAATGCAAATTCCTATATAAGCTGATTCTACCTAAGGCCTGTAATACCATGCCACCTGACTCTCCACCCAAATTGAAGCAAACCCAATTCCTTGCTAGCCGTCCTAACAGCAGCCCTCTTCACCACCCAGTGAATATATGAATGGCCTAGGATGACAATCACTTCTCCTATAAAAAAAAAAAAAAATAAATAAATAAATAAATAAATAAATAAATAAAATATAATAATAATAATATTAAACCATCAGTGGAATCCATTGCCTAATATAAGATAAAAAGGTATTTTAAGACCACAGACCCACTCTCTGAATGACCTCAACTGATCTGCCTTCCTTCACTAAATCTGAAGCCCTACCAATATGAAAAGAATGAGTGAAAAACCTCTCTCCTGGAAAACTCATACAATGCAGAGACCTTCCTATTACATAAACAAACTGAGTACCTGTTACAACCTTACCTCCTCTCAACCAAAAAAACAAATCCTGAAGGCTCCCCACATGAGTCCGCATAAATCTCTCAACCCAACCCACTGGACACAGACAATCACTCCTATCTTTCCAAGAACTGTCTGTTTGCCCATCCCTAACTGATCTATTTTAGACCTACTTAACCAAATGTGGACTGTCACTGAAAAAATCCATGGCATCTCCTCAAACTAATGACCCTAACAGTTCTGACACCTGGAATCCTCCAAAATACATCCATAAACACAAGCTTACCCACAAAAACATATTCCACTGAATCACCAACCACTAAAGCTAAATGCAATAAAACTCTCAAAACTTGTCCTGTCAAAGGCCAACACATATCCATAGTCACATTAGCCACCCTAGCCCATCCAGTCAACCTACACCCCACTGTCCAGGACTTCATGAAATAATGCAGTCCAGCCATCTGTGCAAATATACTAATTACTGCCAGGTCGACCTTGACCACAAGTCTGAGCCAAATATCACAATAATAGTTCTTCTGACCAAACCCCTTCATCCTCAAGCAACTGTAAAATAAATTTATCAAAATCATATAATATCCTACTATATGGCCTCCTGGTAGATGCAGTCTGCAATTGCTGCACCAACCACCTGGTTACATCAGCCCAAGATGCATGCCTCATCTGGCAACACCGGCAGCTCTTCCTCTGTCCCTGGGACCAACTGTCGAAACCTGTAAAACTTAAATTGAGATAAACTGTCAGCAATCCCATTTCTAGCCTCTGGCACATGCACATCTGAGAAAGAAAAATGTATTAACAAACTCTGTAAAACCAACTTAAGTAAAACTAACAATAACAA